>NC_069501.1:119176094-119228594 GCF_027579735.1 Bombina bombina | reverse complement strand
TGGTTTTAGAACGGTGAGTCAAAGGTTTTGTTATAAGCTATTATTCAGCTCAACATACAGATCTGTTTTAAGAGTGGACTTATTCACTTCTGTACTTTATCAGATTGTTCGCAGAGGGCAAAAGGGCACAACTGGAAAGTTTAAGCTCATGAACACTATGCTACTTCTAATACACATTACCTGCTATTGATAAAGAAGAGGGCAGGTCAGAGACTATTAAAACAGAATCCTGCAAGGACTGACGTTGAGCACAGGAAAGTAAATGTAAATGCACCATTATACAAACCTTTATAAGTGTATATTATAATGCATGCTGTAAATACAACTGAATGTAATAATGACAAACTTGGTCATGACATAGTACCAAAAAAGTCACAATCTAAACTAGTTAATAGTATGTATGCAACATTTTTTACTATTAGAGTTGAGTGTATATATTAGGATAATAAAAACCGAGTGAATGTTAAATGCTCATGTATGAGTGCAAAAAAAAAAAATTACATGTGAAAACTGTTCCCAGTGCTATATGTTTTTTCTTCCATACAAACTCCCCACACAAACCTAATAATGCTGATCAAGTGGAAAAACAATTGTAATTGAACAGATCTCCCTAACACTTCAAACTTACGAACATCCAGGTCAAGAAATAGGCGAATTTACACAAAGTTAAGATCCATCCTTGAAGAGCACTCCCAGCATGCTTCGGGTTGTGGGCACCCTGTAGTTTTGTGATGCCATCCACTGGGAAACGTCTTTCTGACCTCAACTACCAGTTGACTGGGCATTTATTAGGATGTGTGAAACAGTCAAGCATATTTTGCATTGACTATTAGATGGTATGAATTTAAACCAATGTACAATTCTCAGAATGTTATTCCTCTTCTTGATCTTCTGCTTTTGTATTTAGAACATTAGTTCTTCAAATGTTAACATGCAGACATAGTTGTGGTAGCCAATATACCATTGCAAAACACAACCATTTGAGAAGTACTAAGATGTAAGTTACAGTGAGAAGTGAGTTAGACCAAGTCTTTGGGAAACCATTACTAAAGGAATTTTTGGAGGAGCTGTAAAATCTGAAAAGTTTAAATGAAATGTTGCATAATGAAAAGTTGGATATTCCTTAGATACCCCAAACATATTTCACTGGCTTGTACTTTAGTGTTTATCTTTCATATAATGCTATTATTGCCGTTTGGGACACTACTATAAACCGCATACCTGCCCTTAAAAAGAAAAAATGCATGTAGGGAATATTGCTCCGTCACCAGTAACCAACTCCATGATTAAAGTGGGCGCTAATATTTATTGTATTATAATGCACTTTGTATAAACAGTTTTTACTTCAAGGTCTCAAAAAAGTGAAGACCCCCCCCCAAACAAATGATAAAGTGGTGAATTTCCATGGGTAGCTACTGTCATGCATGTGTGTGTGTGTGTGTATATATATATATATATATACACACATACACACACATACATATATATTTATGTGCAACTATAACGCAAACTTAAATCACAGCTAGTGTCCATCTTTCTGTAACTAAACACCAAAATTTATTTATATATTAAGGCGGGCAGATGTTTGCAAAACACTCATTCATTAAAGATTCAGAATAAATAGTTTCTGTACTTTTCAAAACTCTAGGGTAAAAATGAGGTATGAACTGTATATATGTGTTCTCCTCTATGTGAGGAATATGGCTCAGTGTTTTATGTGGTAAAAAAATAAGCCACACTCTTACTATTCTTTCCTTTAGGCTTCACATTTCATTGAATGTTATCGGTTTCAGATCAGATATCTAATCTAAAATAGAATGGCCCCAATAAATTGTATGTATTCTTTACATTTTGCTCTCAAATACCTATGATATTCCGAAAAGGATTTGTTGCATATTTGCAAACTGAAAATCAATAAATAGTGCTTATTGACCAAATAAACTGTTTAAATCTAAAAGATAGGGTTTGACACCCTTTCTAGATATTTGAAATTCTGAAAAACAAAAACAACTTTAGCCATGTTTTTAATAACTAGATTTGTAAGAGAATATGAAAAAACAAACAAATGTTTCCTACCATTAAGCTTGTATTGTAAAAAATCTAATGAATATATATGGAAATTACATGAAGAGTGGATCTACAATATTTACAACTGTTCTATTCAAGTGATTTTGCTTATTTACAAATGTGACTTGTGATACTTCTGAGGTATTTATGAAAATGTTCTCATCTTGCCATACTACTATAAGTTAGTAGGCTAATCAGGTGTCCAAGAAAAAAAAAAAATGAATAAATATATATATATATATATATATATATATATATATATAAAATAGCTTTGCAAAGGAAATTAACTCTAAGCTGATCATCACTCCAGTTTATAATTTATAAAAAAAAAATAAAAAAAAGACATGATTCAGATAGATAATCTTAAGCAACTTCCCAATTTACTTCTGTTATCAATTTTGCGTTATTCTCTTAGTATCCTTTATTGAAGGAGCAGCAATGCAATACTGGGAGCTAGCTGAACACAGCAGTAAGCCAATAATAAATGGCATAATGTGCAGCCACCAACCAGAAGCTAGCTCGCAGTTCAAGAGCTTCCCTAGGGATGCGTTTAAACAAAGGATACCAAGAGAACGGATAGATAGTAGTAAACTGGAAAGCCGTTTAAAATGGTATGCTTAATCTTAATCATGAAATAAAAAGTTTGGGATTCAGGTCTTTACTGCTTTAAAGATTTTAATAAATGGATCAACACCAGCATGGAATATAAAAGTGTTGTGCAGCATGTGTATGAACCCTTATTCTACACTATATGTTTTCGATCAACAAACTGCAATTGAAGAGTGAACTGTTTGCCATTGACCTAGTGCTATTTTACAGGAGGGTTTAATAAGAAGATTGATATGTGCAGATTCAGAAGTATTTGTTCCTGCATGTCGAAAATAGACTAGATAATCACTTCACACACACAAAAAAATTGTAACCAGACTTTATTAAAATACATTGCAATACATGGAGCTTTGTTACATCCTGTTAAATTATCTTTTCAGCCATAAAACAATCATTTAACAAAAGTACCTTATTTGCAGTAAACCATGTATGTATAAAGTGAAAATTAGTGTTAAAAAAACCTTGTGATGGAAAAGAACATTTGATCATTTCTATGTGAAATTCATATTCATTACTAGGGATGTGCATTAAAATTCTTCATTAGGATATGAATGTGGAAGGTGATGGCTGCTCGTGGCATTCAACTCTTTTTAGAGCCAGATTTATTCTTGTGAAAGATCAACACACTATCTTAGTGTATTGCATTTTTAAAAGAATAAATCCGGCTCTGAAAAGAGCTGAATACTATGAGCAGACGCCTTTTTCCGTATACGGATCCTAACAAAGGATCCGAATGCACATCCCTATTCATTATGATCTTTCATTGGTGATGTAAGAAATCCCCCCCTTTTCTTTCAGTTTTACTGGCAGTAAATTAACTAACAAGCACAATCCTAATTCCAAAGATGTGTTTCTTCTTTTGTTAGTGCATCCAATGAAAAAATAAATAAATACAAATATGTAATTAAAGTGCTTTTTTTTTTTTTTTTTAAATCACTGTTAAAACTAGCCAATTTCGCAGTAAGTTATAGATTTTAAATGTCCAAATCTATGGGTTACTACTTTAACATGTAATAGTAAAAACAACCCCCCCCCCCCCCCCATATAAGCATAAAATGGGTTTCCTCGATCTTCACAATAATTAAGTTGGGTCTTCTTTACTTTTGACAGCAAAGCTTACCTTATTACTCTGCAGCATCATCGCGCATTCTACATTTCAGGAATATAAACTGTTCTCATTCCTAAAACATCTGAAGAAACCTGGTATGAATCTTAATTTTATGTTGCAGTTATGCTTGCCCACATGAAGACTCCTGATGGGTAGTTAACATCTGCTGTGGTTGTATCACTCTGGGATTATCAAAAGTATCTTCAATTGCAGAGCAATTATGCAATGTAAAAGTGTATTTACCTTTGAACAGTTTAGCACAACCTTGTCTAGCATTTAAATTAAAATTGGATGTATACGTTAGTTGCGCAATTCTGGATCATTTAAGTTTATTAACTTAATATAAGCTATATAAAAGCCAACAAACTTTAAAACGCTATTTAAAGTTTAACGGTCAATATGTTCAATTGCATGTTTAATTCAATTATAAATAAAATGTTATTCAAAAGGTCAGAGTAACCTTTGAGTGCTAGGATTTGAATGTGTAAATATTTAAAATGTCAATATTCTTACTTAGTATCTCATCAAAAGCACATTTACTTATACAGTAATTACTTGCAGGTTAAGGAAAAAATCATGTTTCACAAACTAAACTTCACATTCTTTGCAGTTGAATAAAATGTGGATTTTACTGTGTAAGGTGTGATACTTCAAGAGGAAGACTAGATATCTGTTAAAGTATGAATGTGTGATCTCTACAGGCTGCTGCCTATTTTTTTTAAAAAACAAAGTATAAACTGTTAAATAAGATAATATAAAATAATAAAATGATACTGCTTAACTACCCACATATATTTGTATAGGCTTCCTGGCAAAGACTGCATATTTGACAAATCAGACTGCATGTTTAAGAAAAAAAAAAGCTTACATTAAAATAAATCTTACCACAGTGGAAGTGCATATATTACAAGCTCTCAGTACAGAAACCGGTGCACATAGTGACATGTACTGACTGGAATAAAAAAACCCTACCTTTGCCTATGACACTACTGCAACACACAATACTGTTTAGCTTTGGTATACTCTGGGCATTACCTTAGAGATCTCTGTAACACCCCTAATTTAAACCTTTCGGAAACAAATTATACGATGAAATATGAAATTAAAGTGTGTAAAAATAAATAAAAGTAGATAAACCCTAATGTATACCTAGTTACAATGTTTTAATATCTGCATCATGTTCAAAGAATATTACTAGCTTTGGTTTAGCATTTCTGTATTTATAATGAGGCTTATCTTGTTTACTGCCTATCTTAACTCATACTACCCATTGGACTTTTCCAGAGTGAACGTTGACAATTCCATTTGATACTCTTCTTATTATGGGACTATACACTGTTCATGGATGTTAACTGAAAAAGTACATCTGGATTGCCTTATGTTTATCTAATTGTATATGTCTATTTTGTGTGTGTGTGTATATATATATATATATATATATATATATATATATATATATATATATATATATATATTAGATAAACCTAAGCAATTTTCACTGTAATCGCTTATCCTTTGTGGAAAACCCTCAGCTTGGAACTAACACGATGGCTGAGAAACACTGCATTAGATGAACACAACAAAAAAACAGAATAGATGTTTGGGAACAGGTTATTACTACATGCACAAATCTTAGAACGGTAAAATGATTAAATCTAAAAGAATTATAAAAAAGAGAGATTTGTTTTAGAGTTGCTAGGTTTTCTGTGGGTATGTTGAAAAAGACTTACAAAACCACAATTGAAATTACTGTTGAAAACTGATCGCATACTCAATAGGGATGGTACTCTAACTCTTAAAGGGACAGTCTAGGCCAAAATAAACTTTTTTGCTTTGCTCTCTTGGTATTCTTAGTTGAAAGCTTAACCTAGGAAGTTCATATGCTAATTTCTTAGACCTTGAAGCCCACCTCTTTCAGATTGCATTTTAACAGTGTTTCACCACTAGAGGGTGTTAGTTCACATATTTCATATAGATGACACTGTGCTCGTGCACGTGAAGTAATCTGGTAGCAGGCACTGATTGGCTAGACTGCAAGTCTGTCAAAAGAACTGAAAAAAGGGGCAGTTTGCAGAGGCTTAGATACCAGATAATCACAGAGGTTAAAAGTATATTATAATAACTGTGTTGGTTATGCAAAACTGGGAAATGAGTAATAAAAGGGATTATCTATCTTTTAAAACAATAAAAATTCTGGTGTAGACTGTCCCTTTAACACAAACCAAAATATCACAAGAACTGAGACTAATCAGGATATATCTCACCACTCTTAAGGAGGAGGGTTATAAACAAAATTGGATTACTTTTGGTGCATACATTTAAGAGCTAAAACATACGGCAAAAAATACTTTACAATCAAGTTTGCATCGTAACATTACATACACCTGAAGGCATAGACAACCTAAGTAACAAGTTGGGCTTTTTTTTTTACATTAAAAACAATTTTTATTTTTTATTTTATTTTTTAACTCCGACAGGCACTTGATTATACAGTACATGTCTTACTCTGAGCTCATCTCCCTGTCCGTACGACAGTCACTTTTGTCCATTTATTAGAATCATTTTAACTACATACTTCAAAGCATGCACATTTAAAATGACTCCATATAATGCAGTACCTAATGGTAATAAACCCAATTACCACGAACTCTCTAGCAAGATAGTGTGTATAAAAATATATTTCCCTTTAAATCTAAGATGATTTTTTTTTTTTTTTAAAGAAATCCGTTCACATCACTAAATGTATTACTTATCATTGCATAATCGAGTTAAAATGTTATCCCTCAACAATGCAAACTTAGTTTTTAGGCATAACATATTAAATGTAATTATGTGTAAGAAAACATGAAATTAGGAACTTGTTATTAACAATCTATTTCTGCAATAGTATTAAGGATGCTTGAACTGTTCAATCTACCAAAAAAATGTAACCCAAACTTCCAAAAGACTATTTCATAAAACCAAGGACAATGCAGCACAAAGCCAAACTGATTAACCATAGTTCAACATGAACAACTTTCAGCATTAATATTTATATTCATTTTTTTATCTAAAGCTACAGGATTTAGCAAAACTAAAAAAAGTGACCATATTTTAGAAATATTGATCAAAAAAGGATATACAAGTCTACAAAATGTGCCACTACAGTCAGTCCATTTTATAAAACAAACTGTTAAAACAAAGCAATTAAATATAAAAAACATACATTGAAAAATAGTAGTTAACCGACAAAAAAAAAAATAAAAAAAAAAAAAAATCTTTTCTACACATCAGATGCCTCCAACATAAAATATACTGAAGGCAGCAGACATTTACAAAAGCTTCGCTTAATTAATTAGATACAAAAATGAATGTAGACAATATACATACAAATAAGCACTAAAAAGAAGAATAAAGCTTACCATGGTGTGGGTTCACTGGTCCAGGGGTACTATTTTGCCTTTCTTGTGGAGCAGACCCAAATTCATTGCCATCATCTTCATCATTATCATCATCATCCGTTTCCATATTTTCTCTTCCAGATCCCGGCCCCTGGTTTGGGTTTCCCTGTGACTGCTCCTTAGAAGAGTCATTAGGCACATCACCTGCAGTAGCTAAGAAACATTGTGTTATTCAAAGGAAACCTATATTCACTGCATAAGAACAACTGCCTTTACCATGCCATCCACATCCTTATGTGATTTCCCACTTTACTTTGACAGGCAACATTAAGACCATGTGCAATGAGCTCTAAAACTGAGAGGCTTGATAGGAGAGTCAAATCACATGCATTTTTTGGCCACTTTAGCTATAAAGTGTAAATGAGTTTGGTCTGGTAAGGTTAATAACTGCTATTTGGACTGTCTACATATTTATGACTTCTTACTTGCAAGTAAATGTTAACAAATCCTACCTTTGCTATGAATCCTTAGAACTCTTTTGGGTTACATACAAATACTTACAAGTTGGAATGTTCATTCCAGTTGTAGGAGGTGGTATAGATAGTGGAGTCATAGGTGGGGGAATTCCCATAGGAGGTAGGAAGCCTACATTTTTTTAATAATAAAAAAAAAAAAGTTAATTGCAGATATTTGTAGATTTAATGTCCACTTATAGTTTGCTTAAGTGTGAATCAGTTTATAATAAATTCCAGCTTCTGCATATATGTATATATTCAGTGTTATTTTATGTATACTACAGCATTTCAACTAGTACAGATAGGAAGAGAGTAATAGTCATCTTAATTGTACGTTCAATTTCAAGCTTAAAGTGATTGAATAATGAATCACGCTGTAGCCAATCTTAACGTACCCCCCTTTGGTGTCCAGCAAAGGGGGCACGTTACAATTGGCTACTGCGTGATTTGTCATTTCAAACTGAAATAGACTATGCGTTACGGGGGGAGGAACGGCAGAATGTATACGAAAATGAAAGGGAGATTATATATTTTAGCGTTTACAATTACTTTAATCAATGAAAGCGCCCACAATTTACTTTATTACAAATATTGTTGAGCGTATAGCTTAACTTTACAATCACTTTAATTTGTAAGAATTTTTAAATATAATTAGAAACACATTAAACACTAAATACATTTTAATTAGAATATTATTGAGGTTATTCCCCACGTCCCTCTAGTCATGGGCAAGGTGGGTATAAATCAATGATTTTTTTGATATATATATATATATATATATATATATATATATATATATATATATATATATATATATATATTTTAAAGGGACAGTCAAGTCCAAAAAAAACTTTCATGTTTTAAATAGGGCATGCAATTTTAAGCAACTTCCCAATTTACTTTTATCACCAATTTTGCTTTGTTCTCTTGGTATTCTTAGTTGAAAGCTAAAACTAGGAGGTTCATATGCTAATTTCTTAGACCTTGAAGACTGCCTCTAATCTGAATACATTTTGACCACTAGAGGGCATTAGTTCACATGTTTCATATAGATAACATTGAGCTGATGCACGTAAAGTGACCTACGACTGAGCACTGATTGGCTAAACTGCATGTCTGTCAAAAGAACTGAAATAAGGGGGCAGTCAGCAGAAGCTTAGATACACGATAATTACAGAGGTAAAACGTGTATAATTATAACTGTGTTGGTTATGCAAAACTGGGGAATGGGTAATAAAGGGATTATCTTTCTTTTTAAACAACAAAAATTATGGTGTTGACTGTCCCTTTAAATAAAATGCTTTTTGGGTAAAATCTCTCTCAAAATAGTTTTCGATTTAAGATACATTATAATCCAACTGTTATTCATCCTGAAATAAGGATTTGTTTTTAATTATGTAGCATGAGGCTGTAATGGCCAATGCTTTTGGTTAATTCTATTAATCACAATGTCATGCTATCACAGAGGTTGCTTTAAGATTTTGAGCATTTTTTCTTCTGTCTAGAAGATATTACACATATTCTTGGTTTTGTAGGTCTCAAAACGGAATTTGTGTCTGCAGAAATAACATCTCTTCTTCACAGCAAAAATATTACAAACATACAAATTTGAAACCTGAAAAGTTATTCTAAATTTGAAACCTTTATGTAGAAAACCATGATTTAAGTTGATCTGATTTAAATCAACTTAAAAAAGCATCTTTTGATTCTAACCAGTAGGACATACTGTAGCTTGATATGAAAGTTTTTTTCTTTAATGATTCAGATAGAACATGAGATTTTAAACAATTTACTCATTTACTTCTATTATCCAATTTGTTTTGTTCTCTTGGTATCCTCTGTTGAAAAAGATACCTAGGTAGGTTTAGGAGCTGCTGATTGGTGCTGCACATATATGCCTCTTCCGATATGTTCTGCTAGCTCCCAGTAGTACATTGCTACTCCTTAAAGTTTAAACAAAGGAGACCAATAGAAGCAAATAAATTAAATAGAAGACAATTGGAAAGTTATTTAAAAATGTATGCTCTATTTGAACCATGAAAGAACATTGTGGGTTTCATGTCCCTTTAGAGAAGAATACTTTACAGGTATATTAAACCCCTTTAGAGAAGAATACTTTACAGGTATATTAAACCCCTTTAGAGAAGAATACTTTACAGGTATATTAAACCCCTTTAGAGAAGAATACTTTACAGGTATATTAAACCCCTTTAGAGAAGAATACTTTACAGGTATATTAAACCCCTTTAGAGAAGAATACTTTACAGGTATATTAAACCCCTTTAGAGAAGAATACTTTACAGGTATATTAAACCCCTTTAGAGAAGAATACTTTACAGGTATATTAAACCCCTTTAGAGAAGAATACTTTACAGGTATATTAAACCCCTTTAGAGAAGAATACTTTACAGGTATATTATACCCCTTTAGAGAAGAATACTTTACAGGTATATTAAACCCCTTTAGAGAAGAATACTTTACAGGTATATTAAACCCCTTTAGAGAAGAATACTTTACAGGTATATTAAACCCCTTTAGAGAAGAATACTTTACAGGTATATTATACCCCTTTAGAGAAGAATACTTTACAGGTATATTAAACCCCTTTAGAGAAGAATACTTTACAGGTATATTAAACCCCTTTAGAGAAGAATACTTTACAGGTATATTAAACCCCTTTAGAGAAGAATACTTTACAGGTATATTAAACCCCTTTAGAGAAGAATACTTTACAGGTATATTAAACTCCTTTAGAGAAGAATACTTTACAGGTATATTAAACCCCTTTAGAGAAGAATACTTTACAGGTATATTAAACCCCTTTAGAGAAGAATACTTTACAGGTATATTAAACCCCTTTAGAGAAGAATACTTTACAGGTATATTAAACTCCTTTAGAGAAGAATACTTTACAGGTATATTAAACCCCTTTAGAGAAGAATACTTTACAGGTATATTAAACTCCTTTAGAGAAGAATACTTTACAGGTATATTAAACCCCTTTAGAGAAGAATACTTTACAGGTATATTAAACCCAAACATTTTATTTTGGGATTCAGACAGAGCATTCCATAAAAAAAAAAAAAAGTTTCCAATTTACTTCTATTATCACATTTGCTTTGTTCTCATGATATTCTAGGTAGGCATCTTGAGCACTATATGGCAGGAACTAGTGCTGCCATCTAGTGCTCTTGCAAATGGATAACATTCTTACAAAACTGCTGCCATATAGTGCTCCAGACACGTGCACACTCCTGAGCTTACTTCACTGCTTTTTCAATAAAAGATACCAAGAAAATGAAGAAAAATTGATAAGTTGTTTAAAATTGCTTGCTCTGTCTGAATCATGAAAGAAAAAATGTGGGGTTCATGCCCCAAAAATGTCTCTAAAAAACAGGTTTTTTAGAGAAAGAAAAAGCAAAACATTTATTAAATGTATACTTAGAGGTGAGATGCTGCGCACCTAATTTCCTTCATGTTCATTTATACCTAATCTTTAAAAGTAATGGAAGGAAATGTTTAGCTGTGTTTGGGGCTTTTAAAGTGATGGTAAATTTCAAACTATAAGAATGTTGCAATTACAACTATATTAAGTTTGCAAGTAAAACTACAATTATTTTTTTTAAAGTCTATATAATATTTTATAATAAAAGATTTATAATCCTAATTGGTATTGTCTATTCCTCCGCCCCCCATAACTTCCTCTTTGGCTGGGCTGTGGTGTATAGATCAGACAAATCCACTCTACATAGGCTTTCTAAGGGCTTTAACCCTTTGCTAACAATGGCTCTGAGCCGTCGCAAATTGTCCCAGTCAGGTGCTGACGGCTCAGAGCCTTACTAGCACTCACCCACCTTGAGGGCGATCTGGGGGCTCCCACCTACTCCCACCCCAGCGATCTTGCCTAAATAGTGAGGCATAGATGGGGCTTCACGATTTGTGCAGTGACATCACGCACAATGACATGACATCACCACACAACTTTATTTAAAATTAACAATGGACAATATAGTGAAATGGGGGCATGCTGCTTAGAAGCCTGTATCCCAGGCATCTAAGTAACTACAGACCCTCAAGACCCACCGTTGGAAAGGAAATCGCCTAACCTTTCCAACCATAGAAGTCTTGGGGATCTGAGGGGGGAAAAAAAAAAAAAGTAAAAAAACTAAATTTATGCTCACCTGATCAATTTCTTTCTTTCCGGATATGGCGAGTCCACGGCATCATCAATTACTGTTGGGAATATCACTCCTGGCCAGCAGGAGGAGGCAAAGAGCACCACAGCAAAACTGTTAAAGGGACAGTCTACAAAATAATTTTTATTGTTTTAAAAAGATGGATAATCCCTTCATTACCCATTCCCCAGTTTTGCATAACCAACAGTTATATTAATACACTTTTTACCTCTATAATTACCTTCTATCTAAGAACCTTCTTCCAGCCCCCTGATCACATGACTGTGACTGTTTATTATCTATTGTCTTGCATTTAGCATTGTTTTGTGCTAAATCTTAAATAACCCCCTGTGCCTGAACACAGTGTTATCTATATGGCCCACAAGTACTTTCTGTCTCTTTGTGTTGAAAAGAAATTTAAAAAGCCTGTGATAAGAGGCAGCCCTCAAGGACTTAGAAATTAGCATATGAGCCTACCTAGGTTTAGTTTAAACTAATACCACCAAGAGAAAAAGGCAAATTTGCTAAAAGAAAATTGGAAAGTTGATTAAAATGACATGTCCTATCTGAATAATGAAAGTTTAATTTTGACTAGACTGTCTCTAAGTATCACTTCCTTTCCCACAACCCCATGTCATTCGACCGAAGGTAAATGGAGAAAAAAAAAAAGTTACCCAAGGTGTAAAAGTGCCTGAGGTTTAGTAAAAAAAAAAAAATAGCGGTCTTGAAATAAAGGGAGGGGCCGTGGACTCACCATATCAGGAAAGAAAGAAATTTATCAGGTAAGCATACAGTTTTTTTTCTTTCCTAAGATATGGTGAGTTCACGGAATCATCAATTACTGTTGGGAACTAATACCCAAGCTAGAGGACACAGATGATTAGGGAGGGACAAGACAGGTAACCTAAACAGAAGGCACAACCGCTTGAAGAACCTTTCTCCCAAAAGAAACCTCAGCTGAGGCAAAAATATCAAATTTGGAAATTTGGAAAAAGTATGCAGAGAAGACAAAGTTGCAGCCTTACAAAATCAATGATTTCACCCTCAAACTACCAGCGAAACCTCCACACCAGACTTGTGAGAGCGTCTGTGGAGCAGAAACCTTACTATCTGAATCTTCAAATGTCCTCTTGCGTTTCCCTGAAAGGAAAGGCAGATACCGCTACAGATACCTGATCTGCAAAATCTGCAGGAAAAAAACACTCCTCCAGGAGATTGAGAGGAACCGCAGGGCACTGCATGTGACGCAATAGAGGTTTGGGACTTTAAAGGAGAAAGCTGTGGCATTGCCTGAACAGCATCAACCTAAGACATGAGGATCAGAGGACAACAATCTGTGCATCCAAAAGCCTAGGCTAAAAATGCAGCACAGATAGCATAGACAAATTATACATTTAAAAATGTGTGCTGAAAAACATGAGGCTCAAACAAAACGAAAACAAATTTTTCAGACAAATAAAAAAAACTAAATATGAGGGACAGAATGTTCAGAAAAAACAATTTGGTCCTCAAGAGCCAACAATAAGGTATTCCTAGGAACAGACCCCTGTTCCATACCCGAACATATGCCCCAAAACACACATGGTTGTGTAAAAAGGGCTAAAATGTTTAACACAAAATTAAAGTGCAAGACAATTTATTTATAAAAACCTTAACTTAAGGTTTTATACATTAGGCCTCTGCTTGCTAATACTGTAATTAGATTCTCTTGAGTGAAAGCTTTATCAGGACGGCCTCTCTATGTATGCTGTACCATACTAAAAACATAAATTATGCACCTAGTTATATAACCGGGAGAATACCGGACCATCAGACAGAGGAATTATGTCACTCAAATTATACTCCCCCACAGTAGAACAAGAACGCTGTCCTGTTCTCAGCCGGAGAACAAGGCAGTGTTCATCTGCAAACCCTTAAAATGGCGCCTCTCTTCACTAAGTAAGAAGGAGGCAGGCCAAACATCGTAGGAGATGAGGCACTCTACATTGCACTAACCGTCTAATAAAAAGACTTCAAAACATTAAATATAAGAATCCCCAGGGTATATCTACCGACACCAAAGGGGAAAAACATACTGCAGTAAAGATACAATGATCACAGTACCGCTCCACTTTTATAAATAGCGGACTGAAGTGGTGTATTAGCGCCATAGGTATGGCGCCTAAAATGCAAAGCACGCTCTCCTAAATAGCTCCAGTTCACAAAATTTTAAATTCTTATACTATAAAGCCTAAGACAGTGTCACACTTATTGCCCAGGGTGTTTAACCCTGACTATACACAGCACAATACATAAGAGACCTTGCAAAGGCTTTAGTTCAATAAGCCAGAATTTCTGTACGTTTCAACCCTGATAAAAAACTGAGCCCAACTGAGGATCAACTCCTTCCTGCCCTGAAGGAGATTAGCCCCGTCTCCATATCGCATGTTATAAAGTGGAGTACGTAGGGGGATGGGGGAAGGCAGAGTATCTGTTAGCAGGAGACCAATTTATTGTCTTAAATAAGGTAAGATAAATCTAAATATATCCGGATTCTGATTACCTGCCACAGATACAGATCAAGGGAACGAACACAACTAACAGAGTAATTGTAACAGATTATACAATTGTATATAGTTTGCTCTGATATGTGAGTCAATTTAAAGCTCTGCCCAAAAAGTTAACAATTAAATTATAAGTATACTTTATTTCATACTGTGATCTTTATTGAAAAATGATATAAAAAAAAGAAAAAATACCACACATACAATAGCTTAAAGGGACACTGTACCCAAAAAATTTCTTTCGTGATTCAGATTGAGCATGAAATTTTAAACAACTTTCTAATTTACTCCTATTATCAAATTTTCTTCATTCTCTTGGTATCTTTATTTGAAATGCAAGAATGTAAGTTTAGATGCCGGCCCATTTCTGGTGAACAACCTGGGTTGTCCTTGCTGATTGGTGGATAAATTCATCCACCAATAAAAAATTGCTGTCCAGAGTACTGAAACCAAAAAAAAGCTTAGATGCCTTCTTTTTCAAATAATGATAGCAAGAGAACGAAGAAAATTTGATAATAGGAGTAAATTAGAAAGTTGCTTAAAATTGCATGCTTAATCTGAATCACTAAAGAAATTTTTTGGATACAGTGTCCCTTTAAGCTAACATTAAAAACACTGAACCCAGTTGTGTCATCAAGTTCCCATATAGGTATGTTGGGATCAAAAAATTTAAATGATTAAAGTCAGCAGCACTAGAGTTAATATAAACAAAGTCCTTTCAATCCGAGGGCTGTTTTTAAATTATCCTTACTATTTTAAATATACTGCTTGGCTTATTAATCAAGAGAGTATTTTTAGCAAGTTATTATTATTACAACATAGGTTAGCAAGTTAAAAAAGGAGACAAAGCTTCTCCAAGAGGACCCCTGACGCACGTTTCACAAAAAATGCTTTCTCAGAGGGGGTGTGGGCCGCCGCTATTGCAGAATATTTATGAGTCTGTAAAACCCTCCTCATATTGCGATTGGAGCACAACATACCTGCAGGGAGGATTGTCATTGGTTACTCATGTCATTTAAAGAAATCAACCAGTAGGAAGATATATCCTCTTTTTGTTTGCTACTCGTCATTAGTGATGTCATCCAGGGGTGTATACATAACACGTCATTCATTCACCCCATTGGGCGATCATGTTTATTTACTGACATGCATTATTTAGCCCGGAGAGAGCAGATACTTAATATAGAAAAAATTGAAGAATCAATGGGATAGTTCTCCGTTATATATGGGCGATATGTAATTTCAGTTAAATATGGACAATTGAATCTACTTATCGATACCAATAGCGGTACAGTGATGTAGTCACTATTATAACCTTCAATTATATATAAAGATGGTTATAATCAGGTCATTCAGGAAATGTGTATGAATGTAATGCACTGTATTGGGGAGAGCAAATACTTAATACAATAGAAATCGTAATGAGAATTTAATTTCAATTCTGCCAAACATGTGAGCTGGTTCCTGCATATAAGGACACTGCATTGTTGCTGATAATGAAAGAACATTAAATTAACATCATCGATCAACACTTGGTATTGGGTTCACAATGCCCTGTTAAAAGCTCTTGTCACCTATGTTTCCAACTCATAACACTAAAGAGGCAGTAACTCGATACTTTAGTGTCAATAATGATAAATATCACTGCTACATAATCTTGAACTAGATAGAGACTGTGATATAGTGTTATGCTTCACTTGGCATTTTTCACAAATTTATGCAAACATGTTTATAATTACGAAAGATATACCATACTTAAAATCTGCTCATTAATACCAGTAGTGGTACAGTGATGTGGTCACTTCATAGCTTACAGTTAATTCAAAACCAGTTATGATAATGTGTTCCAGAGAATACATATGCCTAGTATATGCTATATTGAGGGTAATGAAAGCTTGTACAGTACAGATCATAACAAAAATGATCAGTTATGTCAAATATATGAACTGATTGGTACACTATAACTTAAGATAATTGTGATTTATAAATGAACATCTGATTCGATGTATATTATTTATAGTGTTATGATCAATGTAAACTTTGATGGAAAATCCTGTCAAATAATAGAACGTACATATCACTGATCGCATATCTAGGATTCCTTTGCTATTGATGTTTATAAAGCAAGACAGCCATTATAATCAGTGGCCAGTCATAATTATCAGCCTATAATGTACTCTTGGAGGGTGTATTGGCATGTGGTAGAATTAGGTGTAAATTCAATGAATTTTATTAACTTCGTATATTACAAAATATATAATCTTTGACAAGATTATTTAAGTGTACCTGAATGTGGTTAAAGGAAAAAAATGAAAATGAAATTTTTTTAACAATAATAGAATCAAACCATTGAGATATTATCTACAATGTGATTAAAGTGTTACATGGTATTGAACAAGTGTAAAAAGGAAGGGGGACTATAGTGACAGATACAACCAGTGAACACGTGATAAAGTGATAAGTGTAATTAAATATGATCCCATTTTTATATGAATAGTATTTCAGAGGGAATAACAAATATGACAAAATAAGTGAAATTATAAGTGAGATAAGGTGTGTGATACATATACATTATAAATATACAAAAAAGTTGTTAAAATCATTCATGCCATTAGGTTTCACTGAATTTAATAGATATATATCCATTTACACTCCATTTTCAGCAGGGTTTTTTCCAATGTTTCCACCTCTTATGCCTAAGGATGCTCTTTGAATAACTGTGTATTGTAAGCCCATAGGTGTACTGTTGTGATGTTGCTGAAAAAGTTTTGCAACAGATGTTAATTTTTTGCCTCTGGCTTCATCTCTGTTGGCATTTTTGAAATTATTGGCATGTTTCAGGATGCATACTTTTACTTCACGTGTGGTCATCCCAACGTTAATCATTTTGCATGAGCAAAAAAATGCATATACAGTATGACTCCTATTGATTTACATGAAAAGTGTGAGGTTAAAGTTTACTTTTTGCCAGTTCTTTCAGTGACATGTTATAAAGTGCCTGCTCTCTGCCATAAAAACTTCCCCATGAAGGATTTTGTGTCCCAAAGTAACTGTATGTTTAAATCTTAACCCTGTCAGTGCCAGCCTCCTAGTCCCAGAAGACAAAAGGCCTTTACCTGCTAAAAAAGAACAAAAGAACAGAGTAAACCTACTCAGGCTTTTAATACCAGGGCAGCAACATGTTAGGAAAACACAGTGAAGCCCACTTCACAAGTTCCTAACTGCTTAAAAGCCACCAATGCCCTACTGAAGAGACTAACATGGAGTACGGCTAGACCCAATGTTAAGAGGAAAGATCAGAGCAAACCTTCTCTGGCTTTCAAAATAATAAAATCTTGATTGAAGTGAAATAATTCCAATTTTCTTCAGACACCCAAAACTTCACCTCCTCCTTGCAACAAAGGCAAATAGAATGACTGGGGGGTCGTGGGAAGGGAAGTGATACTTAACAGCTTTGCTGTGGTGCTCTTTGCCTCCTCTCCTGCTGGCCAGGAGTGATATTCCCAACAGTAATTGATGATGCCATGGACTCACCATATCTTAGGAGAGAAATAACAATATTTTTTAAAAAAGTAAAAAAACATAATTTATGCTTACCTGATAAATTCCTTTCTTCTGTAGTGTGATCAGTCCACGGGTCATCATTACTTCTGGGATATTAACTGCTCCCCTACAGGAAGTGCAAGAGGATTCACCCAGCAGAGCTGCATATAGCTCCTCCCCTCTACGTCACTCCCAGTCATTCGACCAAGGACCAACGAGAAAGGAAAAGCCAAGGGTGAAGTGGTGACTGGAGTATAAATTAAAAAATATTTACCTGCCTTAAAAACAGGGCGGGCCGTGGACTGATCACACTACAGAAGAAAGGAATTTATCAGGTAAGCATAAATTATGTTTTCTTCTGTTAAGTGTGATCAGTCCACGGGTCATCATTACTTCTGGGATACCAATACCAAAGCAAAAGTACACTGATGACGGGAGGGATAGGCAGACTCTTTATACAGAAGGAACCACTGCCTGAAGAACCTTTCTCCCAAAAATAGCCTCCGATGAAGCAAAGGTGTCAAATTTGTAAAATTTGGAAAAAGTATGAAGCGAAGACCAAGTTGCAGCCTTGCAAATCTGTTCAACAGAGGCCTCATTCTTGAAGGCCCAAGTGGAAGCCACAGCTCTAGTAGAATGAGCTGTAATTCTTTCAGGGGGCTGCTGTCCAGCAGTCTCATAAGCTAAACGAATTATGCTACGAAGCCAAAAAGAAAGAGAGGTAGCGGAAGCTTTTTGACCTCTCCTCTGCCCAGAGTAAATGACAAACAGAGAAGACGTTTGTCGGAATTCCTTAGTTGCCTGCAAGTAAAATTTTAGAGCCCGGACTACATCCAGGTTGTGCAGTAGACGTTCCTTCTTTGAAGAAGGATTTGGGCATAAAGAAGGAACAACAATCTCTTGATTGATATTCCTGTTAGTAACTACCTTAGGTAAGAACCCAGGTTTAGTACGCAGGACTACCTTATCCGAATGAAAAATCAAATAAGGAGAATCACAATGTAAGGCTGATAATTCAGAGACTCTTCGAGCCGAGGAAATAGCCATTAAAAATAGAACTTTCCAAGATAACAACTTTATATCAATGGAATGAAGGGGTTCAAACGGAACGCCCTGTAAAACATTAAGAACAAGGTTTAAACTCCATGGTGGAGCAACAGTTTTAAACACAGGCTTAATCCTGGCCAAAGCCTGACAAAAAGCCTGGACGTCAGGAACTTCTGACAGACGTTTGTGTAACAGAATGGACAGAGCTGAGATCTGTCCCTTTAATGAACTAGCAGAAAAACCCTTTTCTAAACCTTCTTGTAGAAAAGACAATGTCCTAGGAATCCTAACCTTACTCCAAGAGTAACCTTTGGATTCACACCAATGTAGGTATTTACGCCATATCTTATGGTAAATCTTTCTGGTAACAGGTTTCCTAGTCTGTATTAAGGTACTAATAACTGACTCAGAAAACCCACGTCTTGATAAAATTAAGCGTTCAATTTCCAAGCAGTCAGCTTCAGAGAAGTTAGATTTTGATGTTTGAAGGGACCCTGTATCAGAAGGTCCTGTTTCAGAGGTAGAGACCAAGGCGGACAGGATGACATGTCCACCAGGTCTGCATACCAAGTCCTGCGTGGCCACGCAGGTGCTATTAGAATCACTGATGCTCTCTCTTGTTTGATTCTGGCAATCAATCGAGGAAGCAACGGGAAGGGTGGAAACACGTAAGCCATCCTGAAGTCCCAAGGTGCTGTCAGAGCATCTATCAGGACTGCTCCTGGATCCCTGGATCTGGACCCGTAACGAGGAAGCTTGGCGTTCTGTCGAGACGCCATGAGATCTATCTCTGGTTTGCCCCAACGTCTAAGTATTTGGGCAAAGACCTCCGGATGAAGTTCCCACTCCCCCGGATGAAAAGTCTGACGACTTAAGAAATCCGCCTCCCAGTTCTCCACTCCCGGGATGTGGATTGCTGACAGGTGGCAAGAGTGAGACTCTGCCCAGCGAATTATCTTTGATACTTCCATCATAGCTAGGGAGCTTCTTGTCCCTCCCTGATGGTTGATGTAAGCTACAGTCGTGATGTTGTCCGACTGAAACCTGATGAACCCCCGAGTTGTCAACTGGGGCCAAGCCAGGAGGGCATTGAGAACTGCTCTCAATTCCAGAATGTTTATTGGCAGGAGACTCTCCTCCTGACTCCATAGTCCCTGAGCCTTCAGGGAATTCCAGACGGCACCCCAACCTAGAAGGCTGGCGTCTGTTGTTACAATTGTCCAGTCTGGTCTGCTGAATGGCATCCCCCTGGACAGGTGTGGCCGAGAAAGCCACCATAGAAGAGAATTTCTGGTCTCTTGATCCAGATTCAGAGAAGGGGATAAGTCTGAGTAATCCCCATTCCACTGACCTAGCATGCACAGTTGCAGTGGTCTGAGGTGTAAGCGTGCAAAGGGTACTATGTCCATTGCCGCTACCATTAAGCCGATTACCTCCATACATTGAGCCACTGACGGGTGTTGAATGGAATGAAGAGTGCGGCAAGCACTTTGAAGTCTTGATAGCCTGTCCTCTGTCAGGTAAATCTTCATTTCTACAGAATCTATAAGAGTCCCCAGGAAGGGAACTCTTGTGAGTGGAACGAGTGAACTTTTCTTTTCGTTCACCTTCCATCCATGTGACCTTAGAAATGCCAGCACTAACTCTGTATGAGATTTGGCAGTTTGAAAGCTTGAAGCTTGTATCAGAATGTCGTCTAGGTATGGAGCTACCGAGATTCCCCGCGGTCTTAGTACCGCCAGAAGAGCACCCAGAACCTTTGTGAAGATTCTTGGCGCTGTAGCCAATCCGAATGGAAGAGCCACAAACTGGTAATGCCTGTCTAGGAAGGCAAACCTTAGGTACCGGTAATGATCTTTGTGAATCGGTATGTGCAGGTAAGCATCTTTTAAATCTACAGTGGTCATGTACTGACCCTCTTGGATCATAGGTAAAATTGTCCGAATAGTCTCCATCTTGAACGATGGAACTCTTAGGAATTTGTTTAGGATCTTTAAGTCCAGGATTGGTCTGAAAGTTCCCTCTTTTTTGGGAACCACAAACAGATTTGAGTAAAACCCCTGTCCCTGTTCCGATCGTGGAACTGGATGGATTACTCCCATTAACAAGAGCTCTTGTACGCAGCGTAGAAAAGCCTCTTTCTTTGTCTGGATTGTTGACAATCTTGACAGATGAAATCTCTCTCTTGGAGGAGAGTATTTGAAGTCCAGAAGGTATCCCTGAGATATTATCTCTAGCGCCCAGGGATCCTGAACATCTCTTGCCCAAGCCTGGGCGAAGAGAGAAAGTCTGCCCCCCACTAGATCCGATCCCGGATCGGGGGCCCTCAATTCATGCTGTTTTGGGGGCAGCAGCAGGTTTCCTAGTCTGCTTGCCCTTGCTCCAGGACTGGTTAGGTTTCCAGCCTTGTCTGTAGCGAGCAACAGCTCCTTCCTGTTTTGGTGCAGAGGAAGTTGATGCTGCTCCTGCTTTGAAACTACGAAAGGAACGAAAACTAGACTGTCTAGTCTTGGCTTTGTCCTGAGGCAGGGCATGGCCTTTACCTCCTGTAATGTCAGCGATAATCTCTTTCAACCCGGGCCCGAATAAGGTCTGCCCTTTGAAAGGTATATTAAGCAATTTAGACTTAGAAGTAACATCAGCTGACCAGGATTTTAGCCACAGCGCCCTGCGTGCCTGAATGGCGAATCCTGAATTCTTCGCCGTAAGTTTAGTAAGATGTACTACGGCCTCCGAAATGAATGAATTAGCTAGTTTAAGGACTCTAAGCCTGTCCGTAATGTCGTCCAGAGTAGCTGAACCAATGTTCTCTTCCAGAGACTCAATCCAGAATGCCGCTGCAGCCGTGATCGGCGCAATGCATGCAAGGGGTTGCAATATAAAACCTTGTTGAACAAACATTTTCTTAAGGTAACCCTCTAACTTTTTATCCATTGGATCTGAAAAAGCACAGCTATCCTCCACCGGGATAGTGGTACGCTTAGCTAAAGTAGAAACTGCTCCCTCCACCTTAGGGACCGTTTGCCATAAGTCCCTTGTGGTGGCGTCTATTGGAAACATTTTTCTAAATATCGGAGGGGGTGAGAACGGCACACCGGGTCTATCCCACTCCTTAGTAACAATTTCAGTAAGTCTCTTAGGTATAGGAAAAACCTCAGTACTCGTCGGTACCGCAAAATATTTATCCAACCTACACATTTTCTCTGGTATTGCAACTGTGTTACAATCATTCAGAGCCGCTAACACCTCCCCTAGTAATACACGGAGGTTTTCCAGTTTAAATTTAAAATTTGAAATATCTGAATCCAGTCTGTTTGGATCAGAACCGTCACCCACAGAATGAAGTCCTCATGTTCTGCCACCTGTGACGCAGTGTCTGACATGGCCCTAATATTATCAGCGCACTCTGTTCTCACCCCAGAGTGATCACGCTTACCTTTTAGTTCTGGTAATTTAGCCAAAACTTCAGTCATAACAGTAGCCATATCCTGTAATGTGATTTGTAATGGCCGCCCAGCTGTACTCGGCGCTACAATATCACGCACCTCCCTCTGAGCGGGAGATGTAGGTACTGACACGTGAGGCGAGTTAGTCGGCATAACTCTCCCCTCGTTGTTTGGTGAAATTTGTTCAATTTGTACAGATTGATTTTTATTTAAAGTAGCATCAATACAGTTAGTACATAAATTTCTATTGGGCTCCACTTTGGCATTGCAACAAATGACACAGGTATCATCTTCTGAATCAGACATGTTTAACACACTAGCAAATAAACTTGCAACTTGGAAATACAATTCAAATAGAATAATATTAAAACGTACTGTGCCTTTAAGAAGCACAGAAGATCTATGACAGTTAAAAAATAATAAATTGAAACAGTTATAGCCTCAATCCTTGTAAACAACACAACTTTAGCAAAGGTTTAATCCCATTAGCAAAGATAACAATTTCTGAAAGCAGGAAACAAATTACAGAATAAAAGTTTTTATTTCAGTCAAACTATAATTCTCACAGCTCTGCTGAGAGAAATTACCTCCCTCAAAATAAGTTTTGAAGACCCCTGAGCTCTGTAGAGATGAACCAGATCATGCAGGGAATACAATGAGTTGCTGACTGAAATATTTGATGCATAGTAAAAGCGCCCCTCCCCCACACACACAGCAGTGAGGGAGAACAGAAACTGACAGAAAAAACAGATTTAAGCAACTGCCAAGTGGAAAAATGGTGCCCAAACATTTATTCACTCAGTACCTCAGCAAATGAAAACGATTTTACATTCCAGCAAAAACGTTAAACATAATCTCTAGTTATTAAACAGCTTTATGTCTTTCTTACAGTGTAATTCTAGTGAAGTACCATTCTCCCAGAATACTGAAGTGTAAAGTATACATACATGACATTATATCGGTATGGCAGGATTTTCTCATCAATTCCATTGTCAGAAAATAAAAACTGCTACATACCTCTATGCAGATTCATCTGCCCGCTGTCCCCTGATCTGAAGTTTACCTCACTCCTCAGATGGCCGAGAACAGCAATATGATCTTAACTACTCCGGCTAAAATCATAGCAAAACTCTGGTAGATTCTTCCTCAAACTCTGCCAGAGAGGTAATAACACACTCCGGTGCTATTTTAAAATAACAAACTTTTGATTGAAGATATAAAACTAAGTATAATCACCATAGTCCTCTCACACGACCTATCTAGTTGCTGGGTGCAAGAGAATGACTGGGAGTGACGTAGAGGGGAGGAGCTATATGCAGCTCTGCTGGGTGAATCCTCTTGCACTTCCTGTAGGGGAGCAGTTAATATCCCAGAAGTAATGATGACCCGTGGACTGATCACACTTAACAGAAGAAAAGAGTTTAAATCCAGTTTAGCACCCAGGTGGCAAATGGCTCAGCAGCCAGAGGGTTAAAGGGGCTGGACTTCAAAATTGTCAAATGACACACACTCTGAATATTTACTATAATTTAACCCTTTAACAGATGGATTAAAAACAGAAAAGTTAAACATACTTTTTTAATGGCAAAGATTAAATATATGGCATTTTATTAGTTAAGGTTTACCATCACTTTAAATGGACAGTCTACACAATAGACATCTTAAAGTCTTACCTAAGATCAAGCTGCAAATAGCCTCCTGCACCCCTTTCTATATCATGCAGCAGGTACAGTAAAAAAGTTATTTTAAAATGAATATTGTTTCTGGCTACTTTGAAATGGCAGCCAAGCTCCACCCACTGATGACATCACAATCTGGGCTGCATCTAGGCATTCTGCTGAATAGCATTGACAGTCTGTTGAATGCAACTAGTGAACCTTTAATGCAGCCCAGATCGTGAAGTTATCAGTAGGCGTCGCTTGGCAGCCATTTTAAAGTGACCAGAAATAATATTCATTTTAAAATAACCAACTCCTGCATGATATAGAAAGGGGTACAGGAGGCTATTTGCAGCTTACTCTAAGGTAAGACTTTAAAAGTGATTGTAAAGTTTACAATAAGGCTTCTTTTTTTAAATATCTTTGCATTTTGGAAAACAGACGAACGATCCTCCCTCCGGCATCTCCTACTGTATTGAGCAGATCGATGAAGAATACGGCTTTCGCCAATAATTGCGTGCCCCCTTTGGTGTCCAGCTCGTGGGGCATGCAAAGGTTGGAGCAAGCTGGATTCGTCATCGATATGTTAACTACAGTAGAAGATGCGGACGGAGAATCAGGGGTCTGTTTTCCGTAACTAAAAGGTATTTTAAAAACGAAGCATCCTTGAAAAGTTTAACGAATGAAAGTGCCCCTGTTTCTAAGATATTTTTTAAATACCGGGCACTAATTCATTAAACTTCAATTAATCACTTCAAGATGACTAAGGTGTAGAGTGTCCCTTTACCTGAAACATTAGTTTATATATGCATAAAAGGTAATTAAGATGCCAAAGACTACAGCAATTATGAAATATACTATTCTGGAACAGCTTCAGTACAAATCGCCACACAAAGGGCCACAAATAATTCCAGAGTCTCAGGTTTTGTCCTAGTAAGGCCCACTCAGCTTTTACATTTCTAAAATCAATAAATTGAAATTTTGATGAACATCATATTTTAAATAAGCCACTTTTAACGTGAAACCTGCTGTCACATGTTTTGATTACCTTTTGAGAAACACTAGTGATTAACATCAATGGTTAAATTAAAGGGACAGTAAATTAAAAATTAAAACAAACTGAATTGGATGGAGCAAGAAAAAACTAAACAAACAAAAAAAAAAACAAAAAAAAAACTTAATTTCCTTCTTTGATCAATTTTTCTAAATATCCTTTGTTAAAGGGTAATCCTAGGTGAGCTCAGGAGCACTCACATGTCTAGCCATCTAGCATCAGTGTTTCAAGTGATTGTAACTATGTATAATATAACATTGCTATAAATACTGCTGCCATAGACTGCTACAGACACATGCTCGCCTCTAAGCTTCTATCATTGAAGAAGGTTTAGTCCAACAAAGGATTCCAAGATAACGAAGGAAATTAGATAACCAAAGTAAATTGGAAAGTTGTTTAAAATTGCACGCTCTGAATAATTAAAATGTATTTTTGACTTTACACATTTAAACCCCATTCCCCAACTGATTATATCTATTCCAGAGTGGTCCACTCTGTAGAATGGGCAGTATGTAAAAGAAAGGATGTGGTGTATAATCGTGAAATAATGATACTTTTTTTTACCTTCCTTTGAAGGGATGGTCATTTTTTTGTTGACATTTTAACAATCCACAAAACATCTTTCTAGGCTGTCAAACAAAACTGTTACAGTAGTTTAAATTAAAAGCATTAATGGCACAAAGAGAAAGGAAAATATTACAGGAAATCTCAAAGAATTTATACATAAGGAGTCAAATGGATTAATGTATTCCATGTTTGTTCAAGAAGGGTCAATAAAGGTATGTAGTATCCACATAGCAAATTATGTGTAATGAAAAATACTATATTGTTATTTTAAACACATAGTACATATTGAAATGAAATTAAAAAACATAAGCAAAGAAAAGAACTTACCAGGGGGCATCTGCATTGGGTTAAAGCCATGTCTCATAAATGGCGGAGGGGGAATTCCAGGAGCAAATCCAGGTGGGGGAATGTTTATGGGACCAGGAAATGCTGGTGGCTGAAGACCTGGTGGCAATCCTTGAGGTGGCAGCATGCCTTGTAGAGGCAGCATTCCTTGTGGGAGAGGTATCCCCTGAGGAACAACAACACCCTGAGGCAGATGTAAGCCTGGAGCTGGCATAGCCTGATGTAGAGGAAGCCCCTGATGAGAAGGTACTTGGCTAACAGACATTCCCGGATGAGGAAGAGATGGCATTGGCTGATGAGGTGGCACAGGCTAAAAAAAAAAAAAAAAAAAAAAAAAAAAAAGGTGTATAATGCACATTTAGATCATTTAAACAAAATTACAAATAGATTTTCACAGACAACAGGACACCTGCACGCACACACAATGTCTAATTCTAATTAGCAAGGTGTGAGACTAATTTACAACATTTTTTATGTACTTTTTAATAATTTGTTTGTGTCCCCCTTACAAACCAAACATTTAACAGCAGTAACATAGAAACATGGTTTAAATTAAAACAAACACCCATATTTCATACATTGGTAAAGAATATTGCAACAGGATAAGCACATGAAGGTTGACAACCATTTGTAGTCGTGATCCCTGCATAACAGAGATAATCAGCTGCCTGCTGTTTCTAAGTGGTGTGTACCATAAATTCTGGTCAAAAGAGACCATTCTTATTGAAAGACTGGGAAATTGGGTGCCTGCAAGGTTTTTAAATGCGATCGATGTATATTGCTAAATATTTTGCATAATATACAAGTTATTCAATGTATTCATTAACACATCTCAAAAGTCTCCTTTATGTAATAATTATTAAAAAAACATAATTTATGCTTACCTGATAAATGTATTTCTCTTGTAGTGTATCCAGTCCACGGATCATCCATTACTTGTGGGATATTCTCCTTCCCAACAGGAAGTTGCAAGAGGATAACCCTCAGCAGAGCTGCTATATAGCTACTCCCCTCACTGCCATATCCAGTCATTCGACAGAAACAAGACGAGAAAGGAGAAACCATAGGGTGCAGTGGTGACTGTAGTTTAATTAAAATTTAGACCTGCCTTAAAAGGACAGGGCGGGCCGTGGACTGGATACACTACAAGAGAAATAAATTTATCAGGTAAGCATAAATTATGTTTTCTCTTGTTAAGTGTATCCAGTCCACAGATCATCCATTACTTGTGGGATACCAATACCAAAGCTAAAGTACACGGATGATGGGAGGGACAAGGCAGGAACTTAAACGGAAGGAACCACTGCCTGTAGAACATTTCTCCCAAAAACAGCCTCCGAAGAAGCAAAAGTGTCAAATTTGTAAAATTTTGAAAAGGTGTGAAGCGAAGACCAAGTCGCAGCCTTGCAAATCTGTTCAACAGAGGCCTCATTTTTAAAGGCCCAGGTGGAAGCCACAGCTCTAGTAGAATGAGCTGTAATCCTTTCAGGGGGCTGCTGTCCAGCAGTCTCATAGGCTAAGCGTATTATGCTCCGAAGCCAAAAGGAGAGAGAGGCTGCCGAAGCTTTTTGACCTCTCCTCTGTCCAGAGTAAACGACAAACAGGGCAGATGTTTGACGAAAATCTTTAGTAGCCTGTAAGTAAAACTTCAAGGCACGGACTACGTCCAGATTATGCAAAAGACGTTCCTTCTTTGAAGAAGGATTAGGACACAATGATGGAACAACAATCTCTTGATTGATATTCCTGTTAGAAACCACCTTAGGTAAAAACCCAGGTTTGGTACGCAGAACTACCTTGTCTGAATGAAAAATCAGATAAGGAGAATCACAATGTAAGGCAGATAACTCAGAGACTCTTCGAGCCGAGGAAATAGCCATCAAAAACAGAACTTTCCAAGATAACAGCTTAATATCAATGGAATGAAGGGGTTCAAATGGAACTCCCTGAAGAACTTTAAGAACCAAGTTTAAGCTCCACGGGGAAGCAACAGTTTTAAACACAGGCTTAATCCTAACCAAAGCCTGACAAAATGCCTGGACGTCTGGAACTTCTGCCAGACGCTTGTGCAAAAGAATAGACAGAGCAGAGATCTGTCCTTTTAAAGAACTAGCTGATAAGCCTTTGTCCAAACCCTCTTGGAGAAAGGACAATATCCTAGGAATCCTAACTTTACCCCATGAGTAACTCTTGGATTCACACCAATAAAGATATTTACGCCATATCTTATGGTAGATTTTCCTGGTGACAGGCTTCCGAGCCTGTATTAAGGTATCAATGACTGACTCTGAGAATTAGATTTGGATGATTGAAAGGACCTTGTATTAGAAGGTCCTGCCTCAGAGGCAGAGTCCATGGTGGAAGAGATGACATGTCCACTAGGTCTGCATACCAGGTCCTGCGTGGCCACGCAGGCGCTATAAGAATCACTGATGCTCTCTCCTGTTTGATTTTGGCAATCAGTCGAGGGAGCAGAGGAAACAGTGTTAACACATAGGCCAGGTTGAAGAACCAAGGAGCTGCTAGAGCATCTATCAGCGTTGCTTCCGGGTCCCTGGACCTGGATCCATAACAAGGAAGCTTGGCGTTCTGGCGAGACGCCATGAGATCCAGTTCTGGTTTGCCCCAACGATGTACCAGTTGAGCAAACACCTCCGGATGGAGTTCCCACTCCCCCGGATGAAAAGTCTGACGACTTAGAAAATCCGCCTCCCAGTTCTCTACGCCTGGGATGTGGATCGCTGACAGGTGGCAAGAGTGAGACTCTGCCCAGCGAATTATCTTTGAGACTTCTAACATCGCTAGGGAACTCCTGGTTCCCCCTTGATGGTTGATGTAAGCCACAGTCGTGATGTTGTCCGACTGAAATCTGATGAACCTCAGTGTTGCTAACTGAAGCCAAGCTAGAAGAGCCTTGAATATTGCTCTTAACTCCAGAATATTTATTTATAGGAGTTTCTCCTCCTGAGTCCACGATCCCTGAGCCTTCAGGGAGTTCCAGACTGCGCCCCAACCAAGAAGGCTGGCATCTGTTGATACAATCGTCCAATTTGGCCTGCGAAAGGTCATACCCTTGGACGGATGGACCCGAGAAAGCCACCAGAGAAGAGAATCTCTGGTCTCTTGATCCAGATTTAGTAGAGGGGACAAATCTGAGTAATCCCCATTCCACTGACTTAGCATGCATAATTGCAGCGGTCTGAGATGCAGGCGCGCAAATGGCACTATGTCCATTGCCGCTACCATTAAGCCGATTACTTCCATGCACTGAGCCACTGACGGACGTGGAATGGAATGAAGGAAACGGCAAGCATTTAGAAGTTTTGATAACCTGGACTCCGTCAGGTAAATTTTCATCTCTACAGAATCTATAAGAGTCCCGAGAACTCTTTTCCCCGTTCACTTTCCACCCATGCGAAATCAGAAATGCCAGAACTATCTCTGTATGAGACTTGGCAATTTGAAAGCTTGACGCCTGTATCAGGATGTCGTCTAGATACGGAGCCACCGCTATGCCTTGCGGTCTTAGAACCGCCAGAAGTGAGCCCAGAACCTTTGTAAAAATTCTCGGGGCAGTGGCCAACCCGAAGGGAAGAGCTACAAATTGGTAATGCCTGTCTAGAAAGGCAAACCTTAGGAACCGATGATGATCTTTGTGAATCGGTATGTGAAGGTAGGCATCCTTTAAGTCCACTGTGGTCATGTACTGACCCTCTTGGATCATGGGCAGGATGGTCCGAAAAGTTTCCATTTTGAATGATGGAACTCTGAGGAATTTGTTTAAGATCTTTAGATCCAAGATTGGTCTGAAGGTTCCCTCTTTCTTGGGAACCACAGATTTGAATAAAATCCCTATCCTTGTTCCGTCCGCGGAACTGGATGGATCACTCCCATTACTAGGAGGTCTTGCACACAGCTTAGGAATGCCTCTTTCTTTATCTGGTTTGCTGATAACCTTGAAAGATGAAATCTCCCTTGTGGAGGAGAAGCTTTGAAGTCCAGAAGATATCCCTGAGATATGATCTCCAACGCCCAGGGATCCTGAACATCTCTTGCCCACGCCTGGGCGAAGAGAGAAAGTCTGCCCCCCACTAGATCCGTTTCCGGATAGGGGGCCGTTCCTTCATGCTGTCTTGGGGGCAGCAGCAGGCTTTCTGGCCTGCTTGCCCTTGTTCCAGGACTGGTTAGGTTTCCAGGCCTGTCTGGAATGAGCAACAGTTCCCTCTTGTTTTGAAGCGGAGGAAGTTGATGCTGCTCCTGCCTTGAAATTTCGAAAGGCACGAAAATTAGACTGTTTGGCCTTTGATTTAGCCCTGTCCTGAGGAAGGGTATGACCCTTGCCTCCAGTAATGTGAGCAATAATTTCCTTCAAGCCAGGCCCGAATAAGGTCTGCCCCTTGAAAGGAATGTTGAGTAATTTAGACTTTGTTGTCACGTCAGCTGACCAGGATTTAAGCCATAGCGCCTTACGCGCCTGGATGGCGAATCCGGAATTCTTAGCCGTTAGTTTAGTCAAATGAACAATGGCATCAGAAACAAATGAGTTAGCTAGCTTAAGCGTTCTAAGCTTGTCAATAATTTCATTCAATGGAGCTGTCTGGATGGCCTCTTCCAGGGCCTCAAACCAGAATGCCGCCGCAGCAGTGACAGGCGCAATGCATGCAAGGGGCTGTAAAATAAAACCTTGTTGAATAAACATTTTTTTAAGGTAACCCTCCAATTTTTTATCCATTGGATCTGAAAAAGCACAACTGTCCTCAACCGGGATAGTGGTACGCTTTGCTAAAGTAGAAACTGCTCCCTCCACCTTAGGGACCGTCTGCCATAAGTCCCGTGTAGTGGCGTCTATTGGAAACATTTTTCTAAATATAGGAGGTGGGGAAAAGGGCACACCGGGTCTATCCCACTCCTTGCTAATAATTTCTGTAAGCCTTTTAGGTATAGGAAAAACGTCAGTACACACCGGCACAGCATAGTATCTATCCAGCCTACACAATTTCTCTGGAATTGCAACTGTGTTACAGTAATTCAGAGCAGCTAATACCTCCCCAAGCAATACACGGAGGTTCTCAAGCTTAAATTTAAAAATCTCTGAATCAGGTTTCCCAGAGTCAGAGATGTCACCCACAGACTGAAGCTCTCCGTCCTCATGTTCTGCATACTGTGACGCAGTATCAGACATGGCTCTAACAGCGTTTGCGCGCTCTGTATCTCTCCTAACCCCAGAGCTATCGCGCTTGCCTCTTTATTCAGGCAATCTAGATAATACCTCTGACAGGGTATTATTCATGATTGCAGCCATGTCCTGCAAGGTAATCGCTATGGGCGTCCCTGATGTAATTGGCGCCATATTAGCGTGCGTCCCCTGAGCGGGAGGCGAAGGGTCTGACACGTGGGGAGAGTTAGTCGGCATAACTTCCCACTCGACAGAACCCTCTGGTGATAATTCTTTTATAGATAAAGACTGATCTTTACTGTTTAAGTTGAAATCAATACATTTAGTACACATTCTCCTATGGGGCTCCACCATGGCTTTCAAACATAATGAACAAGTAGGTTCCTCTGTGTCAGACATGTTTAAACAGACTAGCAATGAGACTAGCAAGCTTGGAAAACACTTTAAAACAAGTTTACAAGCAATATAAAAAACGTTACTGCGCCTTTAAGAAACACAAATTTTCCCAAATTTTTAAATAACAGTAAAAAAATGCAGTAACACCGAAATTTTTACAGTGTATGTAATAAGTTAGCAGAGCATTGCACCCACTTGCAAATGGATGATTAACCCCTTAACACCAAAAACGGAATAACAAATGACAAAAACGTTTTTTAAACAGTCACAACAACTGCCACAGCTCTACTGTGGCTTTTTACCTCCATCAATACGACTTTTGAAGCCTTTTGAGTCCTTCAGAGAAGTCCTGGATCATGCAGGAAGAAGCTGGATGTCTGTGTCTGTAATTTTTGCTGTTCAAAAAAACGCCAAAATAGGCCCCTCCCACTCATATTACAACAGTGGAAAGCCTCCAGGAACTGTTTCTAGGCAAAATTCAAGCCAGCCATGTGGAAAAAAACTAGGCCCCAATACGTTTTATCACCAAACATATGTAAAAAACGATTAAACATGCCAGCAAACGTTTTAAAATACTTTTATAAGAGTATGTATCTCTATTAATAAGCCTGATACCAGTCGCTATCACTGCATTTAAGGCTTTACTTACATTACTTCGGTATCAGCAGCATTTTCTAGCAAATTCCATTCCCTAGAAAAATATTTTAACTGCACATACCTTATTACAGGAAAACCTGCACGCTATTCCCCCTCTGAAGTTACCTCACTCATCAGAATATGTGAGAACAGCAAAGGATCTTAGTTACTTCTGCTAAGATCATAGAAAACGCAGGCAGATTCTTCTTCTAAATACTGCCTGAGATAAACAGTACACTCCGGTACCATTTAAAAAACAGAATTTATGCTTACCTGATAAATTACTTTCTCCAACGGTGTGTCCGGTCCACGGCGTCATCCTTACTTGTGGGATATTCTCTTCCCCAACAGGAAATGGCAAAGAGCCCAGCAAAGCTGGTCATATGATCCCTCCTAGGCTCCGCCTACCCCAGTCATTCGACCGACGTACAGGAGGAAATATGCATAGGAGAAACCATATGATACCGTGGTGACTGTAGTTAGAGAAAATAATTCATCAGACCTGATTAAAAAAACCAGGGCGGGCCGTGGACCGGACACACCGTTGGAGAAAGTAATTTATCAGGTAAGCATAAATTCTGTTTTCTCCAACATAGGTGTGTCCGGTCCACGGCGTCATCCTTACTTGTGGGAACCAATACCAAAGCTTTAGGACACGGATGAAGGGGAGCAAATCAGGTCACCTAAATGGAAGGCACCACGGCTTGCAAAACCTTTCTCCCAAAAATAGCCTCTGAAGAAGCAAAAGTATCAAATTTGTAAAATTTGGCAAAAGTGTGCAGTGAAGACCAAGTCGCTGCCTTACATATCTGGTCAACAGAAGCCTCGTTCTTGAAGGCCCATGTGGAAGCCACAGCCCTAGTGGAGTGAGCTGTGATTCTTTCAGGAGGCTGCCGTCCGGCAGTCTCATAAGCCAAACGGATAATGCTTTTAAGCCAAAAGGAAAGAGAGGCAGAAGTTGCTTTTTGACCTCTCCTTTTACCAGAATAAACAACAAACAAAGAAGAAGTTTGTCTGAAATCTTTAGTGGCCTCTAAATAGAATTTTAGAGCACGGACTACGTCCAAATTGTGTAACAAACGTTCCTTCTTTGAAACTGGATTCGGGCACAAAGAAGGTACAACTATCTCCTGGTTAATATTCTTGTTGGAAACAACTTTCGGAAGAAAACCAGGCTTAGTACGCAAAACCACCTTATCTGCATGGAACACCAGATAGGGCGGAGAACACTGCAGAGCAGATAACTCAGAAACTCTTCTAGCAGAAGAAATTGCAACCAAAAACAAAACTTTCCAAGATAATAACTTAATATCTACGGAATGTAAGGGTTCAAACGGAACCCCTTGAAGAACTGAAAGAACTAGATTAAGACTCCAGGGAGGAGTCAAGGGTCTGTAAACAGGCTTGATTCTAACCAGAGCCTGAACAAACGCTTGAACGTCTGGCACAGCTGCCAGCCTTTTGTGAAGTAAAACAGATAACGCAGAAATCTGTCACTTCAGAGAACTTGCAGATAATCCCTTCTCCAAACCCTCTTGTAGAAAGGATAAAATCCTAGGAATTTTTATCTTGTTCCATGGGAATCCTTTAGATTCACACCAATAGATATATTTTTTCCATATCTTATGGTAAATTTTTCTAGTTACAGGCTTTCTAGCCTGAATCAGAGTATCTATTACAGAATCTGAAAACCCACGCTTTGATAAAATCAAGCGTTCAATCTCCAAGCAGTCAGTTGGAGAGAAAACAGATTCGGATGTTCGAATGGACCTTGAACAAGAAGGTCCTGTCTCAAAGGTAGCTTCCATGGTGGAGCCGATGACATATTCACCAGGTCTGCATACCAAGTCCTGCGTGGCCACGCAGGAGCTATCAAGATCACCGAAGCCCTCTCCTGGTTGATCCTGGCTACCAGCCTGGGAATGAGAGGAAACGGTGGGAAAACATAAGCTAGGTTGAAGGTCCAAGGTGCTACTAGTGCATCTACTAGAGTCGCCTTGGGATCCCTGGATCTGGACCCGTAACAAGGAACCTTGAAGTTCTGACGAGACGCCATCAGATCCATGTCTGGAATGCCCCATAATTGAGTTATTTGGGCAAAGATTTCCGGGTGGAGTTCCCACTCCCCCGGATGGAATGTCTGACGACTCAAAAAATCCGCTTCCCAATTTTCCACTCCTGGGATGTGGATTGCAGACAAGTGGCAGGAGTGATCCTCCGCCCATTGAATTATCTTGGTCACTTCCTCCATCGCCAGGGAACTCCTTGTTCCCCCCTGATGGTTGATATATGCAACTATCGTCATGTTGTCTGATTGAAACCTTATGAATTTGGCCTTTGCTAGATGAGGCCAAGCTTTGAGAGCATTGAATATCGCTCTCAGTTCCAGAATGTTTATCGGGAGAAGAGATTCTTCCCAAGACCATAGACCCTGAGCTTTCAGGGGTTCCCAGACCGCGCCCCAGCCCACCAGACTGGCGTCGGTCGTGACAATGACCCACTCTGGTCTGCGGAAGCTCATTCCCTGTGACAGGTTGTCCAGGATTAGCCACCAACGGAGTGAATCTCTGGTCCTCTGATCTACTTGAATCGTCGGAGACAAGTCTGTACAATCCCCATTCCACTGTCTGAGCATGCACAGTTGTAATGGTCTTAGATGAATTCGTGCAAAAGGAACTATGTCCATTGCTGCAACCATCAATCCTATTACTTCCATGCACTGCGCTATGGAAGGACGAAGAACAGAATGAAGAACTTGACAAGAGCTTAGAAGTTTTGATTTTCTGACCTCTGTCAGAAAAATCCTCATTTCTAAGGAGTCTATTATTGTTCCCAAGAAGGGAACTCTTGTTGACGGGGAAAGAGAACTTTTCTCTACGTTCACTTTCCATCCGTGAGATCTGAGAAAGGCTAGGACGATGTCCGTATGAGCCTTTGCTTTTGACAGAGACGACGCTTGAATCAGGATGTCGTCCAAGTACGGTACTACTGCAATGCCCCTTGGTCTTAGAACCGCTAGAACGGACCCTAGTACCTTTGTGAAAATTCTCGGAGCAGTGGCTAATCCGAATGGAAGTGCCACAAACTGGTAATGCTTGTCCAGAAAAGCGAACCTTAGGAACTGATGATGTTCCTTGTGGATAGGAATATGGAGGTACGCATCCTTTAAATCCACCGTGGTCATAAATTGACCTTCCTGGATGGTAGGAAGGATCGTTCGAATGGTTTCCATTTTGAACGATGGAACCCTGAGAAATTTGTTTAGGATCTTGAGATCTAGAATTGGTCTGAATGTTCCCTCTTTTTTGGGAACTATGAACAGGTTGGAGTAAAACCCCATCCCTTGTTCTCTTATTGGAACTGGATGAATTACTCCCATCTTTAACAGGTCTTCTACACAATGTAAGAATGCCTGTCTTTTTATTTGGTTTGAAGATAATTGAGACCTGTGGAACCTTCCCCTTGGGGGTAGTCCCTTGAATTCCAGGAGATAACCTTGAGAAACTATTTCTAGTGCCCAAGGATCCTGAACATCTCTTGCCCAGGCCTGAGCAAAGAGAGAAAGTCTGCCCCCCACCAGATCCGGTCCCGGATCGGGGGCCATCCCTTCATGCTGTTTTGGTAGCAGTGGCAGGCTTCTTGGCCTGCTTACCCTTGTTCCAGCCTTGCATCGGTCTCCAGGCTGGTTTGGGTTGAGAAGTATTACCCTCTTGCTTAGAGGATGTAGAAGTAGAGGCTGGTCCGTTTCTGCGAAAGGGACGAAAATTAGGCTTATTTCTAGCCTTAAAAGACCTATCCTGAGGAAGGGCGTGGCCCTTTCCTCCGGTGATGTCTGAAACAATCTCTTTCAAATCAGGACCAAACAGTGTTTTGCCCTTGAAAGGGATGTTAAGCAATTTTGTCTTGGAAGACACATCCGCTGACCAAGACTTTAGCCAGAGCGCTCTGCGCGCCACGATAGCAAATCCTGAATTTTTCGCCGCTAATCTCGCTAATTGCAAAGCGGCATCTAGAATAAAAGAGTTAGCCAATTTAAGTGCATGAACTCTGTCCATAACCTCCTCATACTTAGATTCTTTATTGAGCGACTTTTCTAGTTCTTCGAACCAGAAACACGCTGCCGTAGTGACAGGAACAATGCATGAAATTGGTTGAAGAAGGTAACCTTGCTGAACAAACATCTTTTTAAGCAAACCCTCTAATTTTTTATCCATAGGATCTTTAAAAGCACAACTATCTTCTATGGGAATAGTAGTGCGTTTGTTTAGAGTAGAGACCGCCCCCTCGACCTTAGGGACTGTCTGCCATAAGTCCTTTCTGGGGTCGACTATAGGAAATAATTTCTTAAATATAGGGGGAGGAACAAAAGGTATGCCGGGCCTTTCCCATTCCTTGTTTACTATGTCCGCCACCCGCTTGGGTATAGGAAAAACATCGGGGGGCACCGGAACCTCTAGGAACTTGTCCATCTTACATAATTTCTCTGGAATGACCAAATTGTCACAATCATCCAGAGTAGATAATACCTCCTTAAGCAGTGCGCGGAGATGTTCTAATTTAAATTTAAATGTTACAACATCAGGTTCAGCTTGTTGAGAAATTTTTCCTGAATCTGAAATTTCTCCCTCAGACAAAACCTCCCTCCTGGCCCCTTCAGATTGGTGTGAGGGTATGTCAGAAACGTTATCATCAGCGTCCTCTTGCTCTTCAGTGTTTAAAACAGAGCAATCGCGCTTTCTTTGATAAGTAGGCATTTTAGATAAAATATTTGCAATAGAATTATCCATAACAGCCCTTAATTGTTGCATAGTAATAAGTATTGGCGCACTAGATGTACTAGGGGCCTCTTGTGTGGGCAAAACTGGTGTAGACACAGAAGGGGGTGATGTAGTACCATGCTTACTCCCCTCATCTGAAGAATCATCTTGGGCACTATTATTATCTGTGGCATCATTGTCCCTACTTTGTTTGGACACCATGTCACAATTATCACATATATTTAAATGGGGAGACACATTGGCTTTCATACATATAGAACATCGTTTATCTGATGGTTCAGACATGTTAAACAGGCTTAAACTTGGCAACAAAGCACAAAAAACGTTTTAAAATAAAACCGTTACTGTCACTTTAAATTTTAAACAGAACGCACTTTATTACTGAATATGCGAAAAAGTATGAAGCAATTGTTCAAAATTCACCAAAATTTCACCACAGTGTCTTAAAGCCTTAAAAGTATTGCACACCAAATTTGAAAGCTTTAACCCTTAAAATAACGGAACCGGAGCCGTTTTTACATTTAACCCCTATACAGTCCCAGGAATCTGCTTTGCTGAGACCCAACCAAGCCCAGAGGGGAATACGATACCAAATGACGCCTTCTATAAGCTTTTTCAGTGGATCCTAGCTCCTCACACATGCATCTGCATGCCTTGCCTTCCAAAAACAACTGCGCATTAGTGGCGCGAAAATGAGGCTCTGCCTATGACTAGAGAAGGCCCCCATCTGAAAAAGGTGTCCATACAGTGCCTGCCGTTTTTTAACAACAATCCCCAAGATTATAATAACTATAAAGAGCTATAATCTGACAAATATGCTTAGCAAAGTAATCGTTTTAGCCCAGAAAAATGTCTACCAGTTTTTTAAGCCCTTATAAAGCCTTTATTCTTTTACTTAATCTAAGAAAATGGCTTACCGGTCCCCATAGGGAAAATGACAGCCTTCCAGCATTACCAAGTCGTGTTAGAAATGTGGCCAGTCATACCTCAGGCAGAAAAGTCTGCCAACTGCTTCCCCCAACTGAAGTTACTTCATCTCAACAGTCCTGTGTGGAAACAGCAATCGATTTTAGTAACGTTTGCTAAAATCATCTTCCTCTTACAAACAGAAATCTTCTTCTCTTTTCTGTTTCAGAGTAAATAGTACATACCAGCACTATTTTAAAATAACAAACACTTGATTGAAGAATAAAAACTACATTTAAACACCAAAAAAACTCTTAGCCATCTCCGTGGAGATGTTGCCTGTGCAACGGCAAAGAGAATGACTGGGGTAGGCGGAGCCTAGGAGGGATCATATGACCAGCTTTGCTGGGCTCTTTGCCATTTCCTGTTGGGGAAGAGAATATCCCACAAGTAAGGATGACGCCGTGGACCGGACACACCTATGTTGGAGAAATAAACTTTTGATTGAAGAAATAAACTAAGTATAAAACACCAGTCCTCTTACGACCTCCATCTTAGTTGAGAGTTGCAAGAGAATGACTGGATATGGCAGTGAGGGGAGGAGCTATATAGCAGCTCTGCTGTGGGTGATCCTCTTGCAACTTCCTGTTGGGAAGGAGAATATCCCACAAGTAATGGATGATCCGTGGACTGGATACACTTAACAAGAGAAAGCAATACTATTTTGCCAAGTTAAACCAGGATTGCTAAACTTTTGAAATCAGAGGCCATATTGTAGTTTTCCACTTGAAAGACTAGTGAATACGTTTTTCTTTTTTTAATTACACTCTTAGACATTAAATATCAATTAATTTCAAATGAGCAATGTTTAGCAAGAAGTGTTCCAAATCTAAACATATACAGGTCTATAAACCTAAACTGAATAAAGAAAGAACAGAAATGAGCTAGAACTGTGTTGCGAATGCAGAGGCAAAATAATAAAGGTGTGCTATAAAAATTAGTGGAGAGCAGCATTATGGTCCTAGGTCAGTAAAGACAAAATCAAACTTTACTCATTTAAAACAACATCATCTATCTCACCTTCTTACATACAGAGTAACGTCTAATGAAAGCAGGTTCACCATTACGTGGAGAAATTGAATGCAAACGTTTGCACATAGACCTCACACTAGACTTACCATTGCAGGCATTGGGCCATGAATGGGGACAGACATCACTGGTAATGCTTGTGTTACAGGTGTTATTTCCTCAGTACGTGTGGCCTCAGCTGCACCATTTTGAGATGTATTTTTGCGGTCTGTCTTTTTAGGAAAGTCCTTCCATTCTAGAATGACAAATTTACATTTATAACACAAACTGCAAAAGTACATGTAAACTGCTGGTTTTATAGGGGGGGGGTATAAAAAATAATGTCAAAATAATTACCTGGACATAGTGTATCGTTATCCAACAGTGCACCTTCACAAAAGCTTTCAAGTTCTTCTGGCTTTACTTTATTCCATGGTATATATGTAACCCCTATTTCTACATCCCAATACTGCTTATACTCCAATTTAATTCCTTTGTTCAAAGCCCATGCAATCTAAAAGAGAGAATAAATTTAATCTAATGTAACACTTATTACACTACAATACTAACGGGAAATCCATTAAAACCCGTAGTGCAAGACTGATACTATCCCTATTACAAAACTTTAAATCCCATACCTTTATAGCTTTCTGATTTACTTTGAAGGTTCCTCTACTTAGTTTCTGTAAAGCACGATATGCATCTTGCCTTTGGACCATATTAATATATGCACAGCCACGAGGGGGAATCATCTGGAAAACGATGCATTAAAGAGTTGAGGACTTATAATATCCAGGTTTTTCAATATGTATTAAAATGCAAACATTTTAAGAAAAAAAATAGTTTTTCCGGAACTCAACATATATGAAAAATTAGTCAAAGAAAAAAACATAAAAAAACACAACAGTAATTTGAATCCTTTACAAACTGTAATGTGCACGTTTATCCTAACAAGTGACAAACTAATAAGTATTAAACTTGTGGGAATTCTACTTACGTTAATTGCTTCAATAGCCCCAAACTCTTCTAGAAGGTTAGAAACATCTTGCTGGGTTGTTCTTTTGTCCAACTGGCCAACCCAAAGTGTAGTACTGCAAACTGGACAAGATGGTATGCGTCAAAATCAGGCACAAATTAGTTACCCAAGTTTACATCTATATAAGTTTAGGTTATATTTTAATGGAGTTATGAATGTCCAATATAACTATACTTTATATAGCATAGTGAACATATATATGGTAACGTAAATTTATTTACAACTTTTTTTATAATGGAAAATAAAGTAATTTGTCCGTTCAGTAGTGAAGCCCTTAAAAAGGACAGTAAATAAAGTTACATACATTTTGTATTAGTGTTCTCCCCAGGACTTTTTAAATGAGTGCACCACCCAGCTGATAAAATGTTAGCCAAAAAAAAAGTTAAGATTAGCTAATATCGACATTTTTCAATGTTTATTGCTCAAATTATCATTAAATACATTTATGCTAAACTATGCAATTAATTTGTTCTTTGGATGGAAGAAAATTAGAAAGTATTGCACTGTCCCCACAAAGCTACTTTATAATGCCACCCGGCTTGCAATCTTCTGTGGAGAACACTGCACTATGTATATATATAATTCAATTTATGACCATTTCAGTTAAACAAAAACAACTCACCACTAACTGTTTCAGGCTTAATAGGAGGAAGCCCCTTCTGTCTACGCTCTCGTTCCTTCTCTCGCTCACGCCTTTCCTGTGACCGTGATTTTGGAGAGGACCGTCTCCTATCACGGGAGCGAGAACGAGACCGTCTATGACGCGATCTCCGAGATCGTGAACCAGACCGTGAGCGTCGCCTTTTAGGTGATCTAATTATTCAAAGTTTCAAAAGCAGATTTAACTTAAGTCATATCTAAAATACTACTTATATTTGAACTTTACTGAGCCATGCAAACCAGTCACGTTAATTACTTTAAAACTGACAACAACTCTAAAACCAGACCTAGACACTAGAATTAAAAGCCCAAATTCTATAAACCAGAAATTTTACTACACATCTACATATGCAATAAGTGTTTCTTGTTTAGAAGACAACTACAAGTATGAAGTTTTGCAAAATATACCTGGAAGCAGACCTTGATTTGGCATTCTGCTGTTCAGATATTGGTCGCTTGTTTTCTTGAACATTACTTGGCTGCTCAACTTCCATTTGTATTTCCTAGAAAATTAAAAGACTTTATTATAACTATGTCACAAGTAAACTTCTTTATTAAGTTCATACAATAGTTTATTGGCCGCTGTGGTATGCCTGAATGGGCTTTGGTTTCTGATATTGGTATAAAAATCTTTCTAAAGATGGTTTACTATTTAAGATACATTATAATCCAAAGGTTATTTTGCAGTATATATTCATGGATGAAATTTTTTTTGGTAAAGTATTTGTAATTATGCATCAAAACGTTAGACAAGACTAACCAACTAGATAAGCAGGTATAGCCAACCAAGAATGATTCAGCATTGTAGGATCACTAGGTCTTTAAGGGAGCTACTACTAGAAATGGGGGGGGGGGGGGGGGGGGGGGGAGACAGCATGTAGGTGGGCCCTGACAATGCAGCATGCTTACATTACAAAATTTGACCGCAGTCCTTCCTATAGAGTGTGAAATCAAACTTTATAGCAAAAAGGCATTTTATATCAATAAAAATACAATTATACAGAAAACATAATTACAGTCATCAAACTTCTAAAACTAACATTTAATTAAATTTCCATAAAAGCAGAGGTACCTGTTGAAGTTCTTGCTGTAGGTGCATCTCATTCTGTTGCATTTGGAAGGGGTTTTGAAAAGGCTGGGAGGAATCTTGAGAAATCATTGGTGGAACCATAGGCATAAAGGACTGAGCAGGTACCATGCCATATCCTAGCATCTGACCATTCGGTGGTAGTGGAGCCTTTTTAGAAAGGGAAAATTATTTAGTTTACTGACCACATATTAGCCACTTTAACAACTTTATGTTTCAGCTATATAGTATTTAAAGGGACATTAAAAGGTGATTTTTATATTTATGCATAATAATATACCAGCAATAAAGCACTGCACTACAATCTGCACAAAAAGCAGCAGCATTTGAATGCATTTAAGCTGTCATTTTGCTAGCAACATTTGATCTGATTTGCAGTCTGGGGACATAACTGTTTTAGGATTCTCTCTGTCAATACAGCCAATTAGAAGATAGGTCAAGGTCAATCAATCACTGTCATTTTCAAATCCCGCAGAACCTACTTAAGGTCTCAATTTAATTGCAGGAAAGAACAGAAAAAAATACAAAAAAAAAACGTATTATGCATCCGTAAACATTTTATGGGGATTAGACTGAGTTTATTACCCCTTTAACAGTGCAAAATTGCAAAGGGAATATTTATTGTTGCCATTGATGTTCTTAACTCTTTTATATACCTCCTGCTGCATTGATTCCTGCTGCATTGCCATCATCATTGGCTGAAACTCATCCATGGTTGGCACTGGCCCTGGGATAGGAACATATGATGTAGCTTGAAGGGCCTCTCCTGGGTATGTGCTATTAAACAGTAAATACAAATTAGTCTAGATATTACTTTAAACACATTTTCAAAATAAGGAATAACCATTTCTAGGATGTTCAAGGCTACAAAGCTTGTACTCAAGGACTACTCACAAAGTTGGCTGTGGGGGTGTGTGCACAGGACTAGATGCTTCTTTTTTAGAATCTTCTGCTGCATCTGGTTCATCATCATAATCAAATCTGTCCAATAATTTCTTTAAAAAAAACATAATTTAACCAAATTCATACATATAAAATGTTAGTTTAAGGAGTTTAATTTACTCTTACTTTCTCTAATATATTTGGGATGCATTAACAAAACATTTGTTTAATCAGATAGTGTTAAGATTACATGCATTTCCATGTAGGTGACAGACTGACTGAAGTAAAATTATATCTTCCTGAAGGTTAGCTCAATCAATGGTGTCCTGGCTAAAAAAGTACAAATTTAAACCACTGGTTTTCAAACCTGTCCTCAGGCCTCCCCAACAGGCCAGGTTTTCAGGATTACCTTGGATGAGAGCAAGTAAGGCTAAAATGCAAAACAATATATACTAAATTGCCCTGAGATAAGGGGGCTGTCTGCAGAGGCTTAGAAACAAGGTGATCAAACTGGGGAATGGACAAAAAAGAGATTATCTTTTTAAACAAAAAGTTTTTTGTAGATTGTCCCTTTAACTGCAAAAAATGATCTCTTGGAATATAATTTTGACACAAATAAAATGTTTTGAGGAAAATTATATCCAAGATAGAGTTTATTTAAGATACATTATATTCCAATCCTGAAATAAGGATTCATTTTTAATTACGTAGTTATAAATAAAGGCTGCAATGTTTTTTTGGGGGGGGTAAATTAATTCTATTAATCCATTTCACAATGTCATGTTCTCCCAGAGGTCTCTAAGATTTTATTTTATATTTGGCAGTTTTCTACCTAAAAGATATTAAAATTTCCTTGGTTTTGTAGTTATCAAAAATGTGAATTTGTGTCTGTAGAAGTAGCATACCTCTTCTGCAGAGCAAATATATTATAAATTAAGCATTCAGAGTTGAGAAATAGACCTTAAAGGGCCAAAAAAACTTTCTGATTTACTTCTATTACTAAAATATGCTTACTTCTCTTGGTATCCTTTATTGAAGGAGTAGAAATGCTCTGCTGTGAGCTAGCTAAACACATCGGACAAGCTAATAACAAGAGGCATATGTGCAGCCACCAATCAGCAACTAACTCACTACCGTATTGATGCTTCTCAACCTATCTAGGTAGGATTTTGAACAGATGATACCAAAAGAATTAAGCAAATTAGATAATGGAAGTAATTGGAAAGTTGTTTAAAGATGCATGTCTGAATCATGAAAGCTTAGATTTTGACTTTAATTTCCCTTTAATCCCACTGTCCCCGTGCAATTATATGTACACAAGAATCAACCTGTTACTAAGTTTCAAGAAGCTCAATGAAAAGAAAATTGTTTGTAGTGGGGTAGATCTACACAAGTGCAGTAAAAAGGAAAGAAATCTATGATATTGTATTATATGTTAAATAAAACTTGTCATGAATACATCATGGTTTTATGTTGTGAGGAGTTAACTTTTTCACTGTGTGCTAATTATTTAGTTTTTCTAGATGAGTATTTCCCGGTGTCTATTCTTAAAAATGATAAAAAATAAAATAAATAAAAATAAAAATGTATGCTTACCCAATAACTTATTTTCTTTCTTGGCAGTGAAAGTCCACAAATTAATTAATTACTGTTGAGAATACAACCCCTGGCCACCAGGAGGAGGCAAATACATCCCAGCCAAAGCTATGGGTATCCCTCCTACTTCCCCTACCTCCTCAGTAATTCAAGCTGAGGTGAAGGAAAAGTGAAGAGAAACACTAGGGGCTAGATTTATTAAAGCTGAGGCGGACAAGGGTGCGTATACGCGCCCCTGTACGCCTCAGCTCGCCTGTGGCGGGGCGAAATTACCCGCAGGTATTCGCCATTGCACACAAGCGCAATTTTGAGCTTGTGTGCAATCCTGCCCCCTGCCAGACCACAGCCAATCACGCGCGGGCAGGAGCTGTCAATCTCCTCGGCCTGACTAGACCAAGGAGATTGAATTTCGCTACCTTAGAGGTGGCGAAGAGGTTAGGGAAGAGGTTAGGGAAGCGGCGGTCTGGTGACCGCTGCTTGATAAATTACAGCGAGCAAGTTCTTGTGAGAACTTGCAGCCGTAGGGCTTTAATAAATCTAGCCCTAGGGGTATAGAAAGTGCAGGAAGGACCATAAAAATAACTACAGCCGCATAACAAAAAAACAGCGGGCAGGTTCGTGGACTCTCACCGACGAGAAAGAAAATATTTTTTATAGCATACAAAACTAACAAGGATGAGGATTGTCGAAAATCTTTGGTAGCATGAAGATAGAACTTTAATGCTTGAACCATGTCCAAATTGTGAAACGAATGTTCCTTCTGGAAAGGATTAGGACAAAAAGGAAGGCACTGCAATCTCCTGATTGATATTGCGTGAAGAGACAACAGTAGGTATGCAAAATTGCCTTATCTGCATGAAAAATAAGGTACAGAGGATTACACTATAATGCAGATAACTCAAACTCTTCGAGCAGAGGAGATGGCTAACAGAAACAAAACTTTCCGAGACAAAAGTTTAATGTCAACAGAATGCATAGGCTCAAACTGAGCCTGTTAAATACAAAGAACAAGGTTAAGGCTCCAAGGGTGTGTCCAACAGGTTTAAACACAGGCCTAATTCGAGCAATAGCCTGAACCCTAACTTTGTGACAGGGAAATCGTTGCTCCTCACAACAAGACAGATAAGTATGCCACACTTTGTGGTAAATACGTCTAGTAACCGGCTTACTGGCTTGAATCAAAGTATCAATGACCCTGTCGGAGAAACCTCTCTTCAACAGAGCTAGGCATTCAATCTCCACGCAGTCAGCCTCAGAAAAACATAATTTATGCTTACCTGATAAATTCCTTTCTTCTGTAGTGTGATCAGTCCACGGGTCATCATTACTTCTGGGATATTACTCCTCCCCAACAGGAAGTGCAAGAGGATTCACCCAGCAGAGCTGCATATAGCTCCTCCCCTCTACGTCACTCCCAGTCATTCGACCAAGGACCAACGAGAAAGGAAAAGCCAAGGGTGAAGTGGTGACTGGAGTATAAATTAAAAAATATTTACCTGCCTTAAAAACAGGGCGGGCCGTGGACTGATCACACTACAGAAGAAAGGAATTTATCAGGTAAGCATAAATTATGTTTTCTTCTGTTAAGTGTGATCAGTCCACGGGTCATCATTACTTCTGGGATACCAATACCAAAGCAAAAGTACACGGATGACGGGATGGATAGGCAGGCTCTTTATACAGAAGGAACCACTGCCTGAAGAACCTTTCTCCCAAAAATAGCCTCCGATGAAGCAAAAGTGTCAAATTTGTAAAATTTGGAAAAAGTATGAAGCGAAGACCAAGTTGCAGCCTTGCAAATCTGTTCAACAGAGGCCTCATTCTTGAAGGCCCAAGTGGAAGCCACAGCTCAAGTAGAATGAGCTGTAATTCTTTCAGGAGGCTGCTGTCCAGCAGTCTCATAAGCTAAACGAATTATGCTACGAAGCCAAAAAGAAAGAGAGGTAGCGGAAGCTTTTTGACCTCTCCTCTGCCCAGAGTAAATGACAAACAGAGAAGACGTTTGTCGAAATTCCTTAGTTGCCTGTAAGTAAAATTTTAGAGCACGGACTACATCCAGGTTGTGCAGTAGACGTTCCTTCTTTGAAGAAGGATTTGGGCATAAAGAAGGAACAACAATCTCTTGATTGATATTCCTGTTAGTAACTACCTTAGGTAAGAACCCAGGTTTAGTACGCAGGACTACCTTATCCGAATGAAAAATCAAATAAGGAGAATCACAATGTAAGGCTGATAATTCAGAGACTCTTCGAGCCGAGGAAATAGCCATTAAAAATAGAACTTTCCAAGATAACAACTTTATATCAATGGAATGAAGGGGTTCAAACGGAACGCCCTGTAAAACATTAAGAACAAGGTTTAAACTCCATGGTGGAGCAACAGTTTTAAACACAGGCTTAATTCTGGCCAAAGCCTGACAAAAAGCCTGGACGTCAGGAACTTCTGACAGACGTTTGTGTAACAGAATGGACAGAGCTGAGATCTGTCCCTTTAATGAACTAGCAGATAAACCCTTTTCTAAACCTTCTTGTAGAAAAGACAATATCCTAGGAATCCTAACCTTACTCCAAGAGTAACCTTTGGATTCACACCAATATAGGTATTTACGCCATATCTTATGGTAAATCTTTCTGGTAACAGGTTTCCTAGCCTGTATTAAGGTATCAATAACTGACTCAGAAAATCCACGTCTTGATAAAATCAAGCGTTCAATTTCCAAGCAGTCAGCTTCAGAGAAGTTAGATTTTGATGTTTGAAGGGACCCTGTATCAGAAGGTCCTGTTTCAGAGGTAGAGACCAAGGTGGACAGGATGACATGTCCACCAGGTCTGCATACCAAGTCCTGCGTGGCCACGCAGGTGCTATTAGAATCACTGATGCTCTCTTTTGTTTGATTCTGGCAATCAATCGAGGAAGCAACGGGAAGGGTGGAAACACGTAAGCCATCCTGAAGTCCCAAGGTGCTGTCAGAGCATCTATCAGGACTGCTCCTGGATCCCTGGATCTGGACCCGTAACGAGGAAGCTTGGCGTTCTGTCGAGACGCCATGAGATCTATCTCTGGTTTGCCCCAACGTCGAAGTATTTGGGCAAAGACCTCCGGATGAAGTTCCCACTCCCCCGGATGAAAAGTCTGACGACTTAAGAAATCCGCCTCCCAGTTCTCCACTCCCGGGATGTGGATTGCTGACAGGTGGCAAGAGTGAGACTCTGCCCAGCAAATTATCTTTGATACTTCCATCATAGCTAGGGAGCTTCTTGTCCCTCCCTGATGGTTGATGTAAGCTACAGTCGTGATGTTGTCCGACTGAAACCTGATGAACCCCCGAGTTGTCAACTGGGGCCAAGCCAGGAGGGCATTGAGAACTGCTCTCAATTCCAGAATGTTTATTGGCAGGAGACTCTCCTCCTGACTCCATTGTCCCTGAGCCTTCAGAGAAGTCCAGACGGCACCCCAACCTAGAAGGCTGGCGTCTGTTGTTACAATTGTCCAGTCTGGTCTGCTGAATGGCATCCCCCTGGACAGATGTGGCCGAGAAAGCCACCATAGAAGAGAATTTCTGGTCTCTTGATCCAGATTCAGAGAAGGGGATAAGTCTGAGTAATCCCCATTCCACTGACTTAGCATGCACAGTTGCAGTGGTCTGAGGTGTAAGCGTGCAAAGGGTACTATGTCCATTGCCGCTACCATTAAGCCGATTACCTCCATGCATTGAGCCACTGACGGGTGTTGAATGGAATGAAGGGTGCGGCAAGCACTTTGAAGTCTTGTTAGCCTGTCCTCTGTCAGGTAAATCTTCATTTCTACAGAATCTATAAGAGTCCCCAGGAAGGGAACTCTTGTGAGTGGAACGAGTGAACTTTTCTTTTCGTTCACCTTCCATCCATGTGACCTTAGAAATGCCAGCACTAACTCTGTATGAGACTTGGCAGTTTGAAAGCTTGAAGCTTGTATCAGAATGTCGTCTAGGTATGGAGCTACCGAGATTCCCCGCGGTCTTAGTACCGCCAGAAGAGCACCCAGAACCTTTGTGAAGATTCTTGGAGCTGTAGCCAATCCGAATGGAAGAGCCACAAACTGGTAATGCCTGTCTAGGAAGGCAAACCTTAGGTACCGATAATGATCTTTGTGAATCGGTATGTGAAGGTAAGCATCTTTTAAATCTACAGTGGTCATGTATTGACCCTCTTGGATCATAGGTAAAATTGTCCGAATAGTCTCCATCTTGAACGATGGAACTCTTAGGAATTTGTTTAGGATCTTTAAGTCCAGGATTGGTCTGAAAGTTCCCTCTTTTTTGGGAACCACAAACAGATTTGAGTAAAACCCCTGTCCCTGTTCCGATCGTGGAACTGGATGGATTACTCCCATTAACAAGAGCTCTTGTACGCAGCGTAGAAACGCCTCTTTCTTTGTCTGGATTGTTGACAATCTTGACAGATGAAATCTCTCTCTTGGAGGAGAGTATTTGAAGTCCAGAAGGTATCCCTGAGATATTATCTCTAGCGCCCAGGGATCCTGAACATCTCTTGCCCAAGCCTGGGCGAAGAGAGAAAGTCTGCCCCCCACTAGATCCGATCCCGGATCGGGGGCCCTCAATTCATGCTGTTTTAGGGGCAGCAGCAGGTTTCCTAGTCTGCTTGCCCTTGTTCCAGGACTGGTTAGGTTTCCAGCCTTGTCTGTAGCGAGCAACAGCTCCTTCCTGTTTTGGTGCAGAGGAAGTTGATGCTGCTCCTGCTTTGAAATTACGAAAGGAACGAAAATTAGACTGTCTAGTCTTGGCTTTGTCCTGAGGCAGGGCATGGCCTTTACCTCCTGTAATGTCAGCGATAATCTCTTTCAACCCGGGCCCGAATAAGGTCTGCCCTTTGAAAGGTATATTAAGCAATTTAGACTTAGAAGTAACATCAGCTGACCAGGATTTTAGCCACAGCGCCCTGCGTGCCTGAATGGCGAATCCTGAATTCTTCGCCGTAAGTTTAGTAAGATGTACTACGGCCTCCGAAATGAATGAATTAGCTAGTTTAAGGACTCTAAGCCTGTCCGTAATGTCGTCCAGAGTAGCTGAACCAATGTTCTCTTCCAGAGACTCAATCCAGAATGCCGCTGCAGCCGTGATCGGCGCAATGCATGCAAGGGGTTGCAATATAAAACCTTGTTGAACAAACATTTTCTTAAGGTAACCCTCTAACTTTTTATCCATTGGATCTGAAAAAGCACAGCTATCCTCCACCGGGATAGTGGTACGCTTAGCTAAGGTAGAAACGGCTCCCTCCACCTTAGGGACCGTTTGCCATAAGTCCCTTGTGGTGGCGTCTATTGGAAACATTTTTCTAAATATCGGAGGGGGTGAGAACGGCACACCGGGTCTATCCCACTCCTTAGTAACAATTTCAGTAAGTCTCTTAGGTATAGGAAAAACCTCAGTACTCGTCGGTACCGCAAAATATTTATCCAACCTACACATTTTCTCTGGTATTGCAACTGTGTTACAATCATTCAGAGCCGCTAACACCTCCCCTAGTAATACACGGAGGTTTTCCAGTTTAAATTTAAAATTTGAAATATCTGAATCCAGTCTGTTTGGATCAGAACCGTCACCCACAGAATGAAGTTCTCCGTCCTCATGTTCTGCCACCTGTGACGCAGTGTCTGACATGGCCCTAATATTATCAGCGCACTCTGTTCTCACCCCAGAGTGATCACGCTTACCTCTTAGTTCTGGTAATTTAGCCAAAACCTCAGTCATAACAGTAGCCATATCCTGTAATGTGATTTGTAATGGCCGCCCAGATGTACTCGGCGCTACAATATCACGCACCTCCCTCTGAGCGGGAGATGTAGGTACTGACACGTGAGGCGAGTTAGTCGGCATAACTCTCCCCTCGTTGTTTGGTGAAATTTGTTCAATTTGTACAGATTGACTTTTATTTAAAGTAGCATCAATACAGTTAGTACATAAATTTCTATTGGGCTCCACTTTGGCATTGCAACAAATGACACAGGTATCATCCTCTGAATCAGACATGTTTAACACACTAGCAAATAAACTTGCAACTTGGAAATACAATTCAATTAGAATAATATTAAAATGTACTGTGCCTTTAAGAAGCACAGAAGATCTATGACAGTTGAAAATTAATAAATTGAAACAGTTATAGCCTCAATCCTTGTAAACAACACAACTTTAGCAAAGGTTTAATCCCATTAGCAAAGATAACAAATTCTGAAAGCAGGAAACAAATTACAGAATAAACGTTTTTTATCTCAGTCAAACTATAATTCTCACAGCTCTGCTGAGAGAAATTACCTCCCTCAAAATAAGTTTTGAAGACCCCTGAGCTCTGTAGAGATGAACCGGATCATGCAGGGAATACAATGAGTTGCTGACTGAAATATTTGATGCATAGAAAAAGCGCCAAAAAACAGCCCCTCCAGCTCACACACAGCAGTGAGGGAGAACAGAAACTGTCAGAAAAACAGATTAAGCAACTGCCAAGTGGAAAAATAGTGCCCAAACATTTATTCACACAGTACCTCAGCAAATGAAAACGATTTTACATTCCAGCAAAAACGTTAAACATAATCTGTAGTTATTAAACAGCTTTATGTATTTCTTACAGTGTAATTCTAGTGAAGTACCATTCCCCAGAATACTGAAGTGTAAAGTATACATACATGACATTATATCGGTATGGCAGGATTTTCTCATCAATTCCATTGTCAGAAAATAAAAACTGCTACATACCTCTATGCAGATTCATCTGCCCGCTGTCCCCTGATCTGAAGTTTACCTCACTCCTCAGATGGCCGAGAACAGCAATATGATCTTAACTACACCGGCTAAAATCATAGCAAAACTCTGGTAGATTCTTCTTCAAACTCTGCCAGAGAGGTAATAACACACTCCGGTGCTATTTTAAAATAACAAACTTTTGATTGAAGATATAAAACTAAGTATAATCACCATAGTCCTCTCACACATCCTATCTAGTCGTTGGGTGCAAGAGAATGACTGGGAGTGACGTAGAGGGGAGGAGCTATATGCAGCTCTGCTGGGTGAATCCTCTTGCACTTCCTGTTGGGGAGGAGTAATATCCCAGAAGTAATGATGACCCGTGGACTGATCACACTTAACAGAAGAAATCTAGATTTTGGTAAAGAAAAGGACCCTGATAAAGAAGGTCCACACGCTGAGGTAACCTCCAAGGAGGAGCAAACAACATCCTTACAAGCAATGAGGATCACTGAGGCACTCTCTTGTTTGATGCGTGTGATCACTAGAAGATGGCGAGCAATCGTAAGAAACAGATAAATAAGATTCAAATTCCATGGAACTGCTAACGTGTCCACCAAGACTGTTTGAGGATCCCTCGATCTCGACCCATATCTGGGTAGTTTGGCATTGTCGTGTTGATGAATACGAAGAACAAGATTAAGGCTTCAAGGAGGAGCAACTAGTTTAAACACAGACATGATTCTAACCAGGGCCTGAACAAAAGACTGAACATCAGAAAAATTTGCTAATTTCTTGTGCAGCAGTACAGAGATCTCCCATAGAGGTGAGGTCCACTACGCAATTTAGAAAGGCTAATCGCTTCTCCAGATTGGAAGAAAGCCTTGACAACAGGAAACGTCACCTTGGCAGACGAGAACTGAAGCCTATTCTGTACCCTTGGGAGATCACATCCAAAACTCAGGGGTCCTGAACGTCCCGAAACCAAGCCTCTTGAAAAAAGGACAGTCTGTCCCAAACATGATCCAGTCCTGGATTGGAGGCCATCATACTGATTTATTATCATACGAAAGCTTCATAGATTGTTTTTGCTCCAAGCTTGAGGAATTCCAGGAAGACATAGGTAAGTCCAGCTTTGACGAGGCCTGAGAGCGCTGTTCCTTGTTTGAACGAAAATTTCCAGATTAGTGACCCTTTGATTTGGATTTCTTATCCTGTGGGAGGGAAGACACTCTTCCCCGTGGGCACAGTAGAGATAGAATATATATATATATATATATATATATAGAGAGAGAGAGAGAGAGGAGAGAGAGAGAGAGAGAAGAGAGAGGAAGAGAGAGGAAGAGAGAGGAAGAGAGAGGAAGAGAGAGAGAGAGAGAGAGAGAGAGAGAGAGAGAGAGAGAGAGAGAGAGAGAGAGAGAGAGAGAGAGAGAGAGAGAGAGAGAGAGAGAGAGAGAGAGAGAGAGAGAGAGAGAGAGAGACATCC
>NC_069501.1:118869388-119041978 GCF_027579735.1 Bombina bombina | reverse complement strand
CCCCACCCCACAATTGTCCCTGCCATCTTAAGTACTGGCAGAAAGTCTGCCAGTACTAAAATAAAAGTTTTTTTAATTTTATTTTTTTTACATTTTTTAGCATATTTACATATGCTGTGGTGTAGCATCCTCCCTGATCCCCCCCAAAACAGCTCTCTAACCCTCCCCATCTGACTTATTGGGGGCCATCTTGGGTACTGGCAGCTGTCTGCCAGTACCCAGTTTGCAAAAAAACATAATTTATGCTTACCTGATAAATTTATTTCTCTTGCAGTGTATCCAGTCCACGGATCATCCATTACTTATGGGATATTCTCCTTCCCAACAGGAAGTTGCAAGAGTTCACCCACAGCAGAGCTGCTATATAGCTCCTCCCCTAACTGCCATATCCAGTCATTCGACTGAAAACATGCAGAGAAAGGAAAAACCATAGGGTGCAGTGGTGACTGTAGTTTAAATGAAAAAAATACCTGCCTTAAAATGACAGGGCGGGCCGTGGACTGGATACACTACAAGAGAAATAAATTTATCAGGTAAGCATAAATTATGTTATCTCTTGTTAAGTGTATCCAGTCCATGGATCATCCATTACTTATGGGATACCAATACCAAAGCTAAAGTACACGGATGAAGGGAGGGACAAGGCAGGTACTTAAACGGAAGGTACCACTGCCTGAAAAAAAAAATCCTTTCTCCCAAAAATAGCCTCCGAAGAAGCAAAGTATGAAGCGCAGACCAAGACGCCGTCTTGTAAATCTGTTCAACAGAAGCCTCATTTTAAAAAGGCCCAAGCGAAAGCCACAGCTCTAGTAGAATGAGCTGTAATCCCTTCAGGAGGCTGCTGTCCATCAGTCTCATAAGCTAAACGAATTATGCTTTTAACCAAAAAGAAAGAGAGGTTGCTGAAGTCTTTTGACCTCTCCTCTGTCCAGAGTAGACAACAAACAAAGTAAATGTTTGATGAAAATCTGAAGTAGCTTGTAAGTAAAACTTTAAAGCACGAACCACGTCCAAATTGTGTAATAGACGTTCCATCTTTGAAGAAGGATTAGGATACAAGAATGGAACAACACTCTCTTGAGTTATATTCTTGTTTGGATACCACCTTAGTAAAAAACCCAGTTTTGATACGCAGGACTACCTTATCCGTACGGAGGACCAGATAAGGAGAATCACATTGTAAAGCAGAAAACTCAGAGACTCTACAAACCGAGGATATATCTACAAAAAGGAAGCTTTCCAAGATAAAAAGGTTTGATATCTATAGAATGAAAAGGTTCAAACGGAACTCCTTAAGGAACCTTAATAATCTGGTTTAAGCTCCATGGCGGAGCAACAGGTTTAGACACAGGCTTGGTTCTAACCAAAGCCTGACAAAATGCCTGAACGTCTGGAGTATTTGCCAGACGCTTGTGCAGAAAGAAGTAAACAGAGTAGGAATCGTCCTTTTAAGGAACTAGCTGACAACCCTTTTCTCAAAATCATCTTGGGAGAAAAGGAGTAGGTATCCTGGAATCCTGACTTTACTCCATGAGTAACCCTTGGGATTCAGATAAATAAGATATTTATCTATTCTATTTAAATTTTCCTAGTGACAGGCTTTCATGCCTGTATTAAGGAATCAAATGACTGAACTCTGAGAAGCCATGCTTTGATAACATCAAGGCGTTCAGTCTCCAGGCAGGTCCATCTCAGAGAAGTTTAATTTAGATGGTTGAAAGGAACCCTGAGTAGAGGATCCTGTCTCAGAAGCAAGACCATATGGAAAGAATGACATGTCCACCAGATCTGCATACCAGGTCCTGCGTGGCCACGCAGGCGCTGTAAAAACACCAAAAGCACTCTCCTGATCTTGTGCAAAGACCTCCGGAGGGAATTCCCACTTCCCCGGGAGAAAAGTCTGACGACTTAGAAAATCCACATCCCAGTTCTCAACACCTGGGATATGGAGAGTTGATAGACAGAGAGAATCTCTGTCCAGTGAATTATTTTAAGACTTCTAACATCGCTAGGGAACTTCTGTTCCCCCTTGATGGTTGATGTAAGCCACAGTCCGTGATATTGTCCGACTGAATCTGATGTACCTCAGAGTTGCTAACTGAGGCCAAGCCTTTAGAGCATGGATCTCGCTCCCAGTTCCAGAATATTTTATTAGAAGGAGGGTCTCCTCCTGAGTCCACTATCCCTGAGTCTTCAGGGAGTCCCAGACTGTATCCCAACCTAAAAGGTTGGCATCTGTTGTAACAACTGTCCCATCTGACCTGCGGAAGGTCATACCCTTGGACAGATGGACCCGAGATAGCCACCAGAGAAAAGAATCTCTGGCCTCTTGGTCCAGATTTAAGAAGGGGACAAATCTGTGTAATCCCCGTTCCATTGACTGCGCATGCATAGTTGCAGCGGTCTGAAATGTAGGCGTGCAAACGGTACTATGTCCCTTGCCGCTACCATTAGGCCGATTACATTCATGTACCGAGCCACCGAAGGGCGCGGATGGAATGAAGAACACGGCAGTAAGTTAGAAACTTTGACTACCTGGACTCCGTCAGGTAAATTTTCATTTCTGCAGAATCTATCAGAGTCCCTAGGAAGGGAACCCTTGAGATTGAGGATAGAGAACTCTTTCCTTGTTCACTTTCCACCCCTGCGATCTCAGAAATGCCAGTACTACATCCGTATGAGACTTGGCAATTTGGATGTTCGACGCCTAAATAAGGGGCCACTTCTATGCCCCGCGGCCTAAGGACCGCCAAAGCGACCCCAGAACCTCCATAAAGATTATTGGGGGCTGTAGTTAACCCAAAGGAAAGAGCAACAAACTGGTAATGCCCTGTCTAGAAAGGCAAACCTGAAAAACGATGGTGATCCTTATGCATCGTTATGTGAGGATAAGTATCCTTCAAATCCATTGTAGTCCTCTATTGACTCTTCTGGATCATAGTTAAGATGGTACGAATAGTTTCCATCTTAAATGATGGAATTCTAAGGAATTTGTTTTAGATCTTTAAATCCAAAATAGGTCTGAAGGTTCCCTCTCCTTGGGAACCACAAACAGATTTGAGAAAAACTCTGTCCCTGTTCCTGTCTTGGAACTGGATGGGTCTCGTACACAATGTAAGAATGCCTCTTTCTTTATCTGGTGTGCAGATAATTGTGAAAGGTAAAATCTCCCCTTTTTCGGAGGAGAAGCTTTGAAATCCAGAAGATATCTCTGGGATATAATTTCCAATGCCCAGGGATCCTGGGCATCTCTTGCCCATGCCTGGGCGAAAAATGAAAGTCTGCCCCCTACAGGATCCGTTACCGGATAGGGGACCGTTCCTTCATGCTGTCTAAGAGGCAGCAGCAGGCTCATTGGCCTGCTTATCTTTGTTCCAGGTCCGGTTGTCTCCAGACCGTCATGGACTGAGCAAAAGTACCCTCTTGATTTGCCTTAGAGGAAGTTGATGCCACACCTGCCTTGAAGTTTCGAAAGGCACGAAAATTAGACTTTTTTGGCCCTTGATTTGGACCTGTCCTGAGGAAGGGCATGACCTTTTCCTCCAGTGATATTAGCAATGATCTCCTTCAAACCTAATAGGGTCTGCCCCTTGAAGGGAAGTTAAGTAGCTTATTTATTAAAGTCACGACAGCTGACCATGATATAAGCCTTAGCGCTCTGCGCGCCAGTATAGTAAAAACAGAATTCTTAGCCGTTAGTTTAGTCAAATGAACAAAGGCATCAGAAACAAAGGAATTGGCTAGCTTAAGTGCTCTAAGCTTGACAAGTATATTCATCCAATGGAGTCGCTACCTGTAAAGCCGCATCCAGAGACTCCAACCAGAATGCCGCAGCAGTAGTGACAGGAGTAATGCATGCAAGGGCTGCAGGATAAAACCTTGTTGAATAAACATTTTCCTAAGGTAACCCTCTAATTTTTTATCCATTGGATCTAAAAAAGCACAACTGTCCTCGACAGAGATAGTGGTACGCTTAGCTAGAGTAGAAACTCTTCTCTCCACCTTAGGGACTGTCTACCATAAGTCCCGTGTGGTGGTATCTGTTAGAAACATTTTTCTAAAAATAGGAGGGGAAGAGAACGGCATACCTGGTCTATCCCATTCCTTATTAATAATTTCTGTAAACCTCTTTAGGTATTGGAAAAAACATCAGTACACACCGGCACTGCATAGTATTTATTCAGTCTACACAATTTCTCTGGCACTGTGATTGTAACACAGTCATTCAGAGCTGCTAAAACCTCCCTGAGCAACAAGTGGAGGATCTCAAGCATAAATTTTAAATGTAGAAATATCGGAATCAGGTTAAATCATCTTCCCTGAGTCAAAAATATCACCCACAGACTGAAGCTCCCCTCAGCTTCTGCATATTGTGAGGCAGTATCAGACATGGTTCTTGACGCATCTGTATGCTCTGTATCTACCCCCAGAGATATCTTGCTTTCCTTTAATTTCAGGTAGTCTAATACCGCTGCCAGAGTATTATTCATAACTTTCGCCATGTCTTGTAAAATAAACGCTATGAGGGCCCTTGATGTACTTGGCGCCATTTGAGCGTGAGTCCCTGAAGCGGGAGTCGAAGAGTCTGACACGTGGGGAGAGTTAGTCGGCATAACTTCCCCCTTGACAGAATCCTCTGGTAAAATAAACGCTATGGCCGCCCTTGATGTACTTGGCGCTATTTGAGCGTGAGTCCCTGAAGCGGGAGTCAAAGGGTCTGACACGTGGGGAGAGTTAGTCGACAGAATCCTCTGGTGATGTTTTTAAAGACAAAAAATGATCTTTATTGCTTAACATGAAATCAGTACATCTGGTACACATTCTAAGATGGGGTTCCACCATGGCTTTTAAACATAATGAACAAGGAGCTTCCTCCATGTCAGACATGTTAGTACAGACTAGAAATGAGACTAGTAAGCTTGTAAAACACTTTAAATAAAGTTAACAAGCAAATATAAAAAACGTTACTGTGCCTTTAAGAGAAACAAATTTTGTCAAAATTTGAAAGACAGTGAAAAAAGGCAGTAAATCAAACGAAATTTTCACAGTATATGTAATAAGTTAACAGAGCATTGCACCCACTTGCAAATGGATGATTAACCCCTTAATGCAAAAAAACGGATAAAAAAAAAAAACGACAGACTTTTTTAACAGACACAACAAAAAATCCACAGCTGTGCTGTGGATTACCTTCCCTATAAACTATTTTGGAAGCCTTTTTAGCCCTTTAGAGATGTCCTGTAGTATTCATGGGACTGCTGAGGGAAGCTGGATGATTCATTTTGTAATTTTAACTGCGCAAAAAAGCGCTAAAATAGGCCCCCTCCCACTCATATTACAACAGTGGAAAGCCTGAGGAAACTGTTTCTAAGCAAAATTTAATGTGGAAAAAACTAGGCCCCAATAAGTTTTATCACCAAACATATATAAAAAACGATTAAACATGCCAGCAAACGTTTTAAATTACACTTTTATAAGAGTATGTATCTCTATTAATAAGCCTGATACCAGTCGCTATCACTGCATTTAAGGCTTTACTTACATTACTCCGGTATCAGCAGTATTTTCTAGCAAATTCCATCCCTAGAAAAATATTAACTGCACATACCTTATTCCAGGAAAACCTGCACGCCATTCCCTCTCTGAAGTTACCTCACTCCTCAGAATATGTGAGAACAGCAATGGATCTTAGTTACTTCTGCTAAGATCATAGAAAACGCAGGCAGATTCTTCTTCTAAATACTGCCTGAGATAAACAGTACACTCCGGTACCATTTAAAAATAACAAACTTTTGATTGAAGAAATAAACTAAGTATTAAACACCACACTCCTCTTACGACCTCCATCTATGTTGAGAGTTGCAAGAGAATGACTGGATATGGCAGTTAGGGGAGGAGCTATATAGCAGCTCTGCTGTGTGTGAACTCTTGCAACTTCCTGTTGGGAAGGAGAATATCCCATAAGTAATGGATGATCCGTGGACTGGATACACTTAAGAGAAAAGGGCTTTTTTTATTGTTTTTTTTTCTGTAGTGTAGCTTCCCCCACCCCCCCACCACCACCTTACTGTTCGTTTTTTGTTTTTTTTTACTTATCCCTTTTTTTTAACATTTTTTATTACAGCTTTTTCTGTAGTGTAGCGGTTCCCACCCGCTCCCTCCCCGTGCACGCGCCCGCCCTCCCGTGCACATGTCCTCCCAAGTCTGCTCCCACCCACCAACGAAGAAAGCCACCAATCTCCACAGAGTTGCTCTCTCTGCATCGGATGGCTACCAAAGGTTATTGCAGGATGCCTACATATCGAGGCATCACTGCAATGAACGGAAAGCAGCTGGAAGCGAGCAGGATCGCTTCCAGCTGCTTTCCACACCGAGGACGTGCAGGGTACATTCTCGGTCGTTAAGGGGTTAAAGGAACTCTAAAGTCAACATAAACTTATGGTTCAGAAAGAACATGCAGTTTTAAGACACTTTCCCATTTACTTCTATTATCAAATTTTGCACAGTGTTTATATACACACTTTCTGGGGAACAAGATCCTACTGAGCATGTACACAAGCTCACCAGGTATAAGTATACTAGTCTGTAATTTGCCGATGTTTGTCACATGATACAAGGGGCCGGAATATGGGAGAAAAAATAAATGTCAGGGGAAAAAAAAAAATTCAGAATGTGTAAAATCATTTTTTTTTTATTATGCACTTGTTAATTATGTAAGTCTACTGCATTGAGTACTCTTAAGTAACCCTATAACTGCCAAATAGCTCAAATTATTCATCTCATTTCAATTTTTATACTTTTCAGAGGTAATATTCTCTAACTGAATCTGTAGGTTTTCTGCACTGTCTAATGAACCTCATATCACACTCAAATTACTATGCAGTTTTTTAGTCTGCCCTAAAGCCACAAAAAGCATGATATTCTTTTACCCTGGAGCCTCTCTGGGAGTCAAATCTCCACATAAAGACACCTGTGCCTATGGCCCCACTGAGATCCAAAAACCACATGAGATTAGTGCTTAAAGGGACACAGAACCCAAATTTTTTCTTTCGTGATTCATATACAGCATGTAATTTTTAACAACTTTCTAATTTACTCCTATCATCAATTTTTCTTCGTTCTCTTGCTTTCTTTATTCTAATTTACCCACCAATCAGCAATAACAACACAGTGTGTTCACCAAAAATGAGCCGGCATCTAAACTTGCATTTCAAATAAAGATACCCAAAGAATGAAAAGGGATTATCACTTATTTGAATACGATGATTTCCCTAACGGGGGTCTATTTCATAGGTTCTCTGTTATCGGTCGTAGAGATTCATCTCCTACCTCCCTTTTCAGATCGACGATATACTCTCAATTTACCATTACCTCTACTAATAACTGTTTTAGTACTGGTTTGGCTATCTGCTATATGTGGATGGGTGTCTTTTGGTAAGTATGTTTTTTATTACTTCAAAAACCTCAGCTATGGTTTGGCACTTTATGCATTTATATAAAGTTCTAAATATATGTTTTGTACTTATATTTGCCTTGAGTCAGGTTCATGTATTTCATTCAGCAGACTGTCAGTTTCATATTTGGGGAATTTAAACATTTTAAGAAATTTTTTCTTACCTGGGGTTTAGTCTTTTTTTCAATTGACTACTTCTTGCTATTGCGGGTATTAAGCCAGCGGGTGCGTCAAATGCTAAACTTTATTGCGTCATTCTTGGCGCGAAAAAAATAAGTTTATGACGCAACTTTGTCATTTCCGGCGTCATACGTGACGCCGGGATCTTTCACACGGCGGCGCCATTAGTGACGCAAGTGTGTCATTTCCGGTTATTTTTGGCGCCAAAAAAATCTTACGTTACGTTGTGCGTCATACTTGGCGCCAAATTTTTTTCATTATTTCAATACCCCATTGATGTTTGCCTCTTGCTTTTCTCTATCAGAGGCCTATGCTTTTGCATTTTTTCCCATTCCTGAAACTGTCATATAAGGAAATAGATAATTTTGCTTTATATGTTGTTTTTTCTCTTACATTGAGCAAGATGTCCCAATCTGATCCTGTCTCTGCTGGAACATTGCTGCCTGACATCAGTTCTACCAAAGCTAAGTGCAATTGTTGTAAAAGTGTAGAAGTTATTTCACCAAATGTCATTTGTAATAGTTGTCATGATAAACTTTTACATGCAGATAGTGTTTCCATCAGTAATAATACATTGCCAGTTGCAGTTCCTTCAACTTCTAATGTGCATGATATATCTGTAAATTTTAAAGAATTTGTTTCTGATTCTATTTTGAAGGCTTTGTCTGCATTTCCACCTTCTAATAAACGTAAAAGGTCTTTTAAAACTTAATTTAGCTGATGAAATTTCAAATGACCAACAACATAATAATTTATCCTCTTCTGATGAGGATCTGATTCAGAAGATCCTTCCTCAGACATTGACACTGACAAATCTACTTATTCATTTAAAATAGAGTATTTGCGTTCTTTATTAAAAGTGTTAATTACTTTGGATATTGAGGTAACCAGTCCTATTGACGTTCAGTCTAATAAACGTTTAAATGCTGTTTTTAAACCTCCTGTGGTTTCCCCAGGGGATTTTCCTATTCCTGAGGCTATTTCTGATATGATTTCTAGGGAATGGAATAAGTCGGGTACTTATTTTATTCCTTCTTCAAGGTTTAAAAAAACTGTATCCTTTACCAGCAAAATCTAGAGAGTTTTGGGAGAAAATCCCCAAAGTTGATGGGGCTATTTCTACTCTTGCTAAACGTACCACTATTCCTATGGAAGATAGTACTTCCTTTAAGGATCCTTTAGATAGGAAGCTTGAATCTTATCTAAGGAAGGCCTATTTATATCCAGGTCATCTTCTCAGACCTGCTATTTCTTTGGCTGATGTTGCGGCTGCCTCAACTTTTTGGTTGGAGAATTTAGCACAACGAGAATTGGATCCTGATATATCTAGCATTACTCGCTTACTGCAATATGCTAATCATTTTATTTGTGATGCCATTTTTGATATCAAAATTGATGTTAGATCCATGTCTTTAGCTGTATTAGCTAGAAGAGCTTTGTGGCTTAAATCTTGGAATGCTGATATGACATTGAAATCTAGATTACGCTCTCTTTCTTTCCAAGGTAATAATTTATTTGGTTCTCAGTTGGATTCTATTATTTCAACTATCACTGGAGGAAAAGGAGTTTTTCTGCCTCAGGATAAAAAACCTAAGGGTAAATCTAAGGCTTCTAAACGTTTTTGTTCCTTTCGCCAGAATAAGGAACAAAAACTCAATCCTCCTCCCAAGGAATCTGCTTCCAATTGGAAGCCTTCCTCAAATTGGAATAAATCCAAGCCATTTAGGAAACCAAAGTCAGCCCTTAAGTCCGCATGGTGTGACCCTCATTCCAGCTCAGCAGATGGGGGCAGATAGAGGTTTTTCAAGGATTTTTGGATAAGATCTGTCCAAAATCATTGGATTCAGAGCATTGTCTCTCAAGGGTATCGAATAGGATTCAAAGTAAGTCCTGTGAGAAGATTTTTTTCTCTCACGTGTCCCTGTAAATCCAGTAAAAGCTCTTCAGGGGTAATCATGCCAGTTCCTCCCCAAGAACAAGGTTTGGGGTTTTATTCAAACCTATTCATTGTACCAAAGAAAGAAAATTTATTCAGACCAGTTCTGGGTCTGAAAATGTTGAATCGTTATGCAAGAGTACCAACTTTCAAGATGGTGACAATAAGGACTATTCTGCCTTTTGTTCAGCAAGGACATTATATGTCCACATTAGACTTGCAGGATGCATACCTTCATATTCCGATTCATCCAGAACACTATCAGTTTCTGATATTCTCTTTTCTAGACAAGCATTACCAATTTGTTGCTCTTCCATTTGGCCTAGCAACAGCTCCAAGAATCTTTTCAAAAGTTCTGGGTGCCCTATTATCTGTAATCAGAGAACAGGGTATTACGGTGTTTCCTTATTTGGATGATATCTTGGTACTAGCTCAGTCTTTACATACTGCAGAATCTCACACGAATCAACTAGTGTTGTTTCTTCGGAAACATGGTTGGAGGATCAATTTACCAAAAAGTTTCTCGATTCCTCAGACAAGGGTCACCTTTTTAGGCTTCCAGATAGAGACAGGGTCCATGACCCTGTCTCTAACAGACAAGAGACATTTAAAATTGGTCGCAGCCTTCCGGCACCTTCAGTGGCTATGTGCATGGAAGTTTTAGGTCTCATGACTGCAGCATCGGACGCAATCCCCTTTGCTCGTTTTAACATGAGACCTCTACAGCTTTGCATGCTGAATCAATGGTGCAGGGATTATATATATCACAATTAATATCCTTGAATCCCAATGTACGACACACTCTGACATGGTGGATAGATCACCATCGTTTGGTTCAAGGGGCTTCTTTTGTTCGGCCAACCTGGACTGTGATCTCAACAGATGCAAGTCTTTCAGGTTGGGGAGCTGTTTGGGGATCTGACAGCACAAGGGGTTTGGAAATTTCAAGAGGCGAGATTACCAATAAATACTCCATGCAATTCTCAGAGCTCTTAAGTTCTGGCCTCTGCTAAAGAGAGAACCGTTCATTTGTTTTCAGACGGACAATATCACAACTGTGGCTTATGTCAATCATCAGGGTGGGACTCACAGTCCCCAAGCTATGAAAAATATCTCGGATACTTGCTTGGGCAGAATACAGCTCCTGTCTAATCTCTGCGGTGCATATCCCAGGTGCAGACAATTGGGAGGCGGATTTTCTCAGCCGCCAGACTTTATATCCAGGGGAGTGGTCTCTCCATCCAGATGTGTTTTCTCGGATTGTTCTGATGTGGGGTCTTCCAGAGATAGGATCTCATGGCCTCTCATCTAAAAGAGAAACTTCCCAGATACCGTCCAGGGATGTTGAGGCGGAAGCAGTGGATGCACTGACACTTCCTTGGTGTTATCATCCTGCTTACATCTTCCCGCCTCTAGTTCTCCTTCCAAGAGTGATCTCCAAAATCATCATGGAACAGTCTTTTGTGTTGCTGGTGGCTCCAGCATGGCCACACAGGTTTTGGTATGCGGATCTGGTTCGGATGTCCAGTTGCCCGCCTTGGCCACTTCCGTTACCGCCGGACCTACTATCTCAAGGTCCGTTTTTCCATCAGGATCTCAAATCATTAAATTTGAAGGTATGGAAATTGAACGCTTAGTTCTAAGTCATAGAGGTTTCTCTGACTCAGTGATTAATACTATGTTACAAGCTCGTAAATCCGTCTCTAGGAAGATTTATTATAGAGTTTGGAAGCCTTACATTTCATGGTGTTCTTCTCATAACTTCTCTTGGCATTCTTTTAGAATTCCTAGAATTTTACAGTTCCTTCAGAATGATTTGGATAAGGGTTTGTCTGCAAGTTCCTTGAAAGGACAAATCTCCGCTCTGTTTTATTTCACAGAAAGATTGCTATACTTCCTGATATTCACTGTTTTGTACAGGCTTTTAGTTCGTATTAAGCCTGTCATTAAATCAATTTCTCCTCCTTGGAGTCTTAATTTGGTTCTGAAGGCTTTACAGGCTCCTCCATTTGAGCCTATGCATTCTTTGGACATTAAACTACTTTCTTGGAAAGTGTTGTTCCTTTAGTAGAGAAATTGTTGTCCTTTCCTTGTGTCCTAATCCTAAGAATTCTTTGGAAAGATCCTTACATTCTTTGGATGTGGTAAGAGCTTTGAAATATTATGTGGAAGCTACTAACGATTTCAGGTAGACTTCCAGTCTATTTGTTTTATTTTCTGGTCCTAGGAAAGGTCAGAAGGCTTCTGCTAGTTCCTTGGCTTCTTGGTTGAAACTTTTGATTCATCAAGCTTATTTGCAGTCGGGTCATGCCCCGCCTCAGAGAATTACAGCTCATTCTACTAGATCAGTCTCCACTTCGTGGGCTTTTAAGAATGAAGCTTCAGTTGATCAGATTTGCAAAGCGGCGACTTGGTCCTCTTTGCATACATTTACTAAATTCTACCGTTTTTATGTATTTGCTTCTTCGGAAGCAGTTTTTGGTAGAAAAGTTCTTCAGGCAGCCGTTTCAGTTTGATTCTTCTGCTTTTGATTTAAGTTTTTTTCTTTCAAGAATGAAAATAAACTTATTTTTTTGGGTTGTGGATTAATTTTTTTAGCGGAATATGGCCGTTTTTATTTTTTTATTCCCTCCCTCTCTAGTGACTCTTGAGTGGAAGACTCCACATCTTGAGTATTGATATCCCATATGCCACTAGCTCATGGACTCTTGCCAATTACATGAAAGAAAACAATTTATGTAAGAACTTACCTAATAAATTCATTTCTTTCATATTGGCAAGAGTTCATGAGGCCCACCCTTTTTATGGTGGTTATGATTTTTTGTATAAAGCACAATTATTTCCAAATTTCCTTTGTTGATGCTTTCTACTCCTTTATCACCCCACTGCTTGGCTATTCGTTAAACTGAATTGTGGGTGTGGTGAGGGGTGTATTTATAGGCATTTTGCCCCTCCTGGTAGGATTGTATATCCCATAAGTCACTAGCTCATGGACTCTTGCCAATATGAAAGAAATTAATTTATCAGGTAAGTTCTTACATAAATTATGTTTTTCTAACTTTGACCACCAAAATCTGTTACACATCTACAATCACCAAAAAATTCTCATGCTAAATAGTTTTTTAAAATGTTGTCCTGAGTTTAGAAATACCAATGTTTACATGTTCTTTGCAAGTTATAGGGCAATAAGTGCAAGTAGCACTTTGCTATTTCCAAACCATTCCCCCCCCTCAAAATTAGCAATAGTTACATTGTAACTGATATCTGTCAGAAATCCATGAATAACCCTTTCATGTATATTTTTTTTAGTAGACTACCCAAAGTATTGATCTAGTCCCATTTTGCTATATTTCATGCCACCATTTCACCGCCAACTGCAATCAAATAGAAAAAAATGTAAATTTTCACAATTTTAGGTTTCTCACTGAAATCATTTACCAACAGCTTGTGCAATTATGGCACAAATTGTTATAAATGCTTCTCCTGGATCCACTGTTCAGAAATAGACATATATGGGTTTGGCATTGCTTTTTGGTAATTAGAAGACCACTAAAAATTAGGTAGCTTGTAAGGTTAATTTTAGCCTTAGTGTAAAGATCAGCCTCCCACCACCTGATCCCTCCCTGACCCCTCTCAAACAGCTCCCCCCCCCCCTCAATGGTGACACCCATCTTAAGTACTGGCAGAAAGTCTGCCAGTATAATAATAAAAGTTCCATCCCTGAAGTGTCAGATCCACCGTTAGCCCCCAACCTCCCTGATCACCACCAAACAGCTCTCTAAGCCTCGACCTATTGGCCGCCATCTTAGGTACTGGCAGCTATCTGCCATTACCCATTTTGCTCTAAATTATTTAAAAAAAAATTCCATAGTGTAGTGGCCCCCCTCCCAGAAACTCTCTCAAAGCCCCGCCCCGCTCTGAGAGAGGCACACAGGACCGCAAACACCCAAGGTGAGACTGAACCTTCCACATCCATTCAGTGAGAGACATGGACCTAGGCCAGGGTCCTTGAAAAACGGAGTTGATCGAAAGATCTAACTTTCTGAGGAAACCTAAGCTGCCTCCTATGGATTAGGAGCGCACAATCTAAAGTCTGCAGACTTGGCGATCTAGAAACAGCCTCAAAACCAAGAGTCTGTAAGAGCTCCTGAACAGTTTAAGAATTCGGCACTCAGACCACTTGGATCGCAAGGAAAATCTTGTAGACATGCATTAACGTGTGTTACACACACTGGCAAGGTAGCAACCAACACCCGAAGGTGAATGGGAACCCTGGACTGCTTGCCATCCCAGAGTTAGAAGTAAGGCACCCTCCACAAAGCCCCAACGGAACAGAGGATAAATAGTCACTACCTGACCCCAGGACGACGACCGTCTGTAACCGACCTCGACTCTGCACGGTTAAGCCCCAAGGCTAGATTTGCAACGAGGATGCAGAAAACACCCGAACGTCGAAGACCATGGTCAGACCAAAGTATAATATGGGAGACACAACAGCCAGAGATCCTTGAAGGATCGATCTTCCAAAAAAACTCTTTAACAGAGTAAAAGTTGGAAGCTTTGCAGCTCCCCACAGATGGCAGGGAGCCCCTGCACACCACCTCTTAAAGAGTAACGCAACTGTGCTCTGAGCAGAGGAAGGTGGACATGCCCGCGCTTCCAGACCAAAATGATCCACCCAAGGCGGGAAGGAAGAAGACTCCGCCACCGCAAGAAAACGTTAATAAGCTAAAGAGTCAGCATCCAGAAGAACCTCAAGTGAAGATGCAAATCGTCCACCACTCTGAACACCAGACCACATAGGTCACTCCCAACTCTAAAAAGGAATGGAAAGTACGGTTCTGAGTCCCCAGGGACCTAAAAGAACCATGACGACGTCTGCAAAATACAGTTCTGTACCCCAGGCAAGTAGCGCGAAATAGCCAACCTTAGAGCGGCACTCACAACCCTCCATTCAGAGGGGTTATATTTAAACAGTAGGCCTCATACTTCGATTAGGATCCGAGCCAGGAATCCATAGCAATAGGCCAAGATGTTCAGAATCCAACAGGATTAAATCAGCACCACAAGGATGACATGAACCCAGGAAACAGCAGAAAGGCGTCCGACCAGTACCTGCCTGGTATAAGGACACTCCAAAACTGCCCAAGGTCCAAGAAAATTGGACACAAAGGATCGATAAATGAACTAGAAAACATAATTCTATTACTCAAAAGGAATTGGCCATGCGACCACAAAATCACAAGTATCGTTTCCAGAGAAGAATGTTCTCAAAAACAAAATCTAACAGGACATGAGCTTAAGAAAAACAAATTAAACACATCCATCCGTATTAAAAATAAAATGAAGGCAGCACCCATCGGGTGAACACCCAAGGTGAATGAGAACGCCAACAGAACCAGCCCATCAGAGGCCCCATTCACCCAAGCTCAGAACTGGAACCGAAACATAAAAATAAAATAAAATGGAGACTTTAATGAGATTAGCTTCATCCCCAAACGTTGCATCCAATTTGTTATCCAGCATCTAAGGCCTCGGATCCCTCGGCCCACTAGGACTTGGATCCTCTAACATCGCCAAAACGTGCCTTAAAAGAACACAAAGACGTGCCAGCCTATAACGGAAAACAAGATCATCTCTTGTCGGATCCACGAAAGACCCTGAGGTTGGGGCCCCTCAAGCTTAAGAGGCCAACGCTTCCCCAGGAGGTCGAACTGAATCAGGCGATCCCACGCCCCACGGGCCCTGGTTAACAGAACACGGACAGTATTTTAGAAATATTTCACATGGGAGAAATAAATGAGACAGCGCCATAGATATGACCATGCAGAACCATGCCGTAACCTCTGGAGGAAACAAGCCACCCTCCGGAGGAGTAGTAAAGGCCATAGAGACACCTGCTTGCGTTGCCGAGCAAGGGTCTGGGGCACACGCTTCCACGGGACATAAAAACCTCGGAGGAGGGTGGCTCCACGTACTCTAAGCTCCCTGATTCGGGAGAAGAGAGTACTTTAGAAAGGCATTCGGAACATAACTTATGGGCATTGATTACCAGGGCCATTTCATATTCATCACAAGACGCATTCTCTGTATCAGACATCTGTGTCAAATATCAGAATCCGCCAAAATCTTGGTATTACAAATGACAAACCAACTGGCACCCTTTTTACACCCCCAATGGCTGGGTCACTCACCACCGTCTGTGAAGCAGACAACCCACGAGCTAGACTGTCGCACACAGTCAGCATACGGAAGTGAGAACTAAACGTAACCGCACCAGTCACGAGGTGCACCGTGCCAGTCACAAAAAAGGGCACGCAATCTCAAGAGATTGTGTCATTAAGATAAGGCCGTTATGTTCCGTAAAAGCTGTGAGCCTAGGTATTACTACAAATTAGCAGATAGAACCATTTAACAAACATGATTAAAATCCCCCCTGTTTAATAACCCCCCTCAGGAGATATTAACCCATGATTCCATATTAAGATAAAAGGAGTCCCACTGAGACCCTACCTTCTTTTGTTAACATTACTTTCACATATTGAAATAAAATGAGACAATCTTACCGGAATCTACACCGTGGAACAGGAACATGGCCCTTCAAGTTTGACAGATAGCCACGCTTCTGACATAGACTTGAGGGAATAAAGGCAGCGAAACTAGTCAACGCTCATTACCAAGGAGCTGTTAATACGAGTCGGGATGGGTTCGCAGGAAAACTCTCCCTGCATCTCCGGACTCTAAACTTTCATCCATGCTCTCACTGAGAGGCTGAGAGAATTACTTAAAACTCCAGTCCCACCTTACGTAAGAGACTATCTCGAACTTCTGACACTTCTCTGCCAACCTCCTGTGACAAAAGGCAAAGAAAGACTGGGGGATGAGGGAAGTGTATCCTGAATCATGGCGTTTTCAGGCATTATGAGTGCATGTCTCTTTTGGATGAGAGAGAATATATATATATATATTTTATATTTATTTTTTTGACAGGTAAATAAAAAAAAAAACGAGGCTCCATTTTTGTTTAAATGGAGTGATAGCAAAAATGCTGCAAATGAGCCTGTATTTTGGGTTTTTCTCTGAAAGTCCAGGTAGTGAAGGGGTTAACATGTTCCCAATTATCCCTTTCACCTGCTGAAGTTTATTAAATCATTGCTAGATCGATTGTCGTGTTTATATATATATATATATATATATATATATATACACACACACACACACACACACACACACACAGTCATATCTTGCATTTTAAATTCCTATGTCAGCTGTGTGAATTACACAAATAATTTCTAGTATGGTTAGTAGAGTAAATGCTTTGTATTTGTAAAAATCACTAAACAGAGTTGTCTCTGTTTTAATAGATCTAAAAGCGATCAAGAAAATGTAGAACATAAAGTGCATAGTTATAATACTTTAATTACGTGGCACATAAAAAAAAAACTTACAAAAATGTTATCTTTGAGCAGCTTGTGGCATTATTTGATGTTTGTCCTTGCAACAGTGAATCGGATCTGTTTAAAGTTGGTACCGGACATAAATTAAAAATTCAGCAGCCTAGTCTGAAGCAGCCCCCCCCCCCTCCCCACAATATACAGATGTAAATCAAACCTCCATGTTCACTGATGGCTGAGACACAGCCTGCCTACAGCTGCTAAACAGCAACAGACACTTAACCGCATGGTAACTCTGCAGTCCTCAAAGGCAGGACAGAAAATACGTAGAAAGTGTCCTTTCACATAAGACTTATGCAAATTGAAAGAAAAACAGGTTACTATACCATAACAAAAAACAGTTTTATGCACTATTTTTTCTTTAAAATTAATTTACATTTAGATATTGTATCCCTCCAAACGATATACAGAGTCAATGTTAGAGCCACCCTATTTGTTAATTACCCTATTCCTGTCACTAAGCTAGATAAGGGGCAGTCTATAGAAAAAAAGGAGCAGGTGCCGGAACCTTTCAGAAGTAGAAAGGACCGCTGAAGATAGGAAAGGGGAGGAGATGCAGCTGTCAAAGAAGGCAGAAAACATGAGGAGGCTGTCCTGCAGCAGAACTGTGCATGGGTGGCACTGTGGGAAATGTAGTTCACAGCCAAGAGGCCTAGAATGCATCCAACTGCACAGGTCTAAATTTTAGGTGCGGTTAGTGGCAGCCAGCAAGGGTAAATGGGGAGCACCCATGGGTGTCTTGAAGGCTTTAATCAAGAGCCCCAGGGCCTTTTTTTTATGGCATCAGGATTTGTTGAGTCCTGCATTAAAGTGATGGCAAATTCAAAACCAGTTTTTTTTTTGTTGCCATTCGATGTAAAATTAATATTCGTTTAATTGATAAAACACAAATTTAAAAACATACTTTTTTATTATTTATATATAACCGCTACTATTTTATTGCACACTCTGGCAGTCCCCTACACCAAGACCTTTTTTTTCCTGATGTTTTCGCCATTGTCCAATCAAAATAGTGTTATTTTTTCATGTTTCAATGTAACAAAAACAACAAAAAACAGGATATTTTGCGCAAGATGTTGGTAACGCATGCACAAAAAGATCCTGTTTTTTTTTTTGTTAACATTTAAACATGCCAAAATGCCACGATTTTGATTAGACAACATCAAAAACGTCAGAAAAAATAAAAAGGTCTTAGTGTTAGTGGTTGCCGGAGCGTGCAATAGCAAAGTAGCAGATATATATAAATGACTAATGTTAGTTTTAAATGTGTGTTTTCATCAATTAAATATTAATTTTAAATTTTACATCAAATGGCAAACAAAACAGGTTTTGAATTTACCATTACTTTAAATGGCTTACAAATAGCACCTTTAACTTTATTTTGTCTTTCCAAATAGCCGATTTTGCCTGTTAACCCCTTAGCAAACAGTGGTCGTTAAGGACCAAGGACGTGCCTGGCACGTCCTCAGTGTTTTCAAGCGGTGGAAGTGATCGTGATCGCTTCCAGGGTATTGCAGTGATGCCTCGATATTGAGGCATCCTGCAATACCCTTTTATTAGCCACTGATGCAGAGAGAGACACTCTGTGGCCCTGTCTGCATCGGCCAGCGATGGTGCTGATTGTTGGTGGGTGGGGGCCATAGCAGGGAGACGGGTGGGGGGCCATAGTAGGGAGACAGGTGGGCCGCCCATCGCTGGAGGCAGTTCCGGATCCTGTTCATCAAGTGCGCGCAAGTGGCCAAGAGCGTGCGAAGGGGGGGGTGGGTGTGCAGCTCAGCAGAGTAAGTTCTGTGTAAAAAGTTATACTTCACCTGCTCCCAGCTGCAGGTAAAAATTTAAAAAAAATGAAGAAATTAACAGAAGCCAATCAGCATCAGCAGTGTTGAGGTCATGAACTCTTACTGTGATCTCATGAGATTTGACTTAACTCTCATGAGATTTCATAGTAAGCTTCCTTTACCTGATTGGTGAAATAATATGAGAGTTCACGAGGCTCATCCTTTCAGCTGTCCCAGGACAGACACACTAAAATGCTGCTTAGAAATCCTTTACAATGGGAGGTGGCTACTGAGGAACTTTTGAGGTAAAATATCTTTTCTTTTTTACATAAAGATGTTCAGGTGATATTTTCTAGTCAGCTTTTTACAGCTATGCTGCAGCACTTTAAAGTGTTTAAACATTTGGGTATTATGGCCCTTTAAGATGGCAGTGACAATTGTGAGGTGGGGGAGGGAAGAAAGCTGTTTGAGGGGGGTCAGGGAGGAGGCTGATCTCTACACTAAAGCTAAAATTAACCCTACAAGCTACTTAATTAACCCCTTCATTGCTGGACATAATACAAGTGTGGTGCGCAGCAGCATTTAGCAGCCTTCTAATTACCAAAAAGCAATGCCAAATCTGTTTGTAAATCATTTCAGTGAGAACCCTAAAGTTTGTGAAAAAGTGAACAATTTTTTTTATTTGGTCTCATTTGGCGGTGAAATGGTGGCATGAAATATACCAAAATGGGCCTAAATCGATACCTTGGGGTGTCCACTAAAAAAAAATATATACATGTAAAGTTTTATTTAGGAATTCCTGACAGATATCAGAGTTACAATGTAACTATTGCTAATTTTAGGGGGGAATGGTTTGGAAATGCCAAAGTGCTACTTGTACTTATTGCCCTATAACTTGCAAAAAAAAGCAAAGAATATGTAAACAATGGGTATTTCTAAACTCAGGAGAAAATTTAGAAACTATTTAGTATGAGTGTTTTTTTGGTGGTTGTAGATGTGTAACAGATTTTGGGGGTCAGAGTTAGAAAAAGTTTTTTTTTTAGTCATTTTATAATTTTATAATGTTTTTATCGTAAATTATAAGATATGATGAAAATAATGGTATCTTTAGAGAGTCAATTTAATGGCGAGAAAAACGGTAAATAAATGTGTGGTACAGTAAATGAGTAAGAGGAAATTTACAGCTAAACACAAACACTGCAGAAATGTAAAAACAGCCTTCGTCCTTAAAGGGACACTGTACCCAAAATTTTTCTTTTGTGATTCAGATTGAGCATGACATTTTAAGCAACTTTCTAATTTACTCCTATTATCAAATTTTATTCATTCTCTTGTTATCTTTATTTGAAATGCAAGAATGTAAGTTTAGATGCCGGCCCATTTTTGGTGAACAACCTGGGTTGTTCTTGCTGATTGGTGGATAAATTCATCCACCAATAAAAAAGTGCTGTCCAGAGTACTGCAACCAAAAAAAAGCTTAGATGCCTTCTTTTTCAAATAATGATAGCAAGAGAACGAAGAAAAATTGATAATAGGAGTAAATTAGAAAGTTGCTTAAAATTGCATGGTCTTTCTGAATTACAAAAGAAAAAATTTGGGTACAGTGTCCCTTTAACGGTAAGAAAATTGAAAAATGGTCTGGTCACTAAGGGGTTAAAACCATCGCCTACACTGAAATTATAAATACTTACATATTCTCTTATGAAGAAAAGCTATGTAAACAAAAATCTGCCAGGGGGAGGGGGTGACTGATACTAAAATATCAATATTCAATTGCTGTCTCTAAAGGACAATTATACACAACTGCATAAAACTCCACAAATGCACGACAAATAAATTCACTTTCTTTCATTTCAAACAGGTAGTGTAATAGTAACATTATGTTATTTATGAAATGGACAGTTTATTGAAAATGTCAAATTTGAAAAGAACTTCACTAGTAAAATAAGTGCTGATTAAATGCTTAATTTTATTTGTTACGTAAAAATATTTTCTCGAAATGCCCATTTCCAATGTCCCTTACCAACACCCAGGAAAAACATTTTCTAGACGGACGTCTAGATGGTATCTCTCCCTTCATTGCTTTGCGCATGCACTGGACCTTACGGTGACGTCACACGGCTCTGTGCTTAATAAAAGTGCACGTCTGTGTTCATCATTCATTTTTGTGTGTGTCCGGATGTTAATAGTGCTGTGGTGCCCAATTTGATTCACAGCAAAGTAGCAGCATCACATTGAAGGTACTCAGCTCTGGGGCAGCGCTTTATAGGTTCTGTCTAGACTATCACATGGTTACATTTATGATAATTAGCATTGGGACAAATCAGACCTGTGTAACATTTGCATGTCATAAAGAGACTGACTAAATTGTCATTATAGCTGCAATGATATGTCTGCAGTACCACAATTACACTCGCTACTGTTGCGTTGTACATGATTGTATATACACGGTATGGAGTTATACAGGTAATAGTGATTGAACTCACTTATCAGACTTGTGCCACGTGTGCTAACCTACATAATCCCAAATAACCGGTGAAGATAGCGTACGCATTAGAAGCTAATTGTGCATGTGCACTACATATACCAAAACATTTGCATATCATAAAATTGTAATATTTGATTGGTCAGGAGGAATGAAAACAGATCTTTGTTGCCCAGCCCCTTTATCTTGGAGTTCCAGGAGCATCCACATAAATGGCTATGGTGCAAACTAAAAAAAAAAAAAAAATTCTCATACTGCTAATTTAATGTGTATGCATCGGCTACATTTTGTATTGTAACACTGATATTGCAGCTAAGCAATTGCATCCTGAGTGCCTAAAGCACAAATTGCATACATTGATTTAATAGCAAAATTAAAAAAATACAGCAGCACCACCAATCCTCCTTACAAGGTCTATTGGACCAAAGACATAAAATACACTTAACTGTTGTTCAAGGAATACATTGATTTAATTATAATTTGTGATACACACAGTGAAAATGTAATATTCAGCCAATTCTAGCTTAGGGATATGAAACCCAAAATGATTCTTTCATGATTAAAACAAAGCATGCAAACAACTTTCTAATTTACTTATATTATCATTTTTTTGCTATTCACTTGGTATCTTTGGTTGAAAAGCAGGGACAGATGCTTAGGAGTCAGACCATTTCTGGGGGCACTACATACCTTCGGTTCTCAATGAATGGTATCCATTAGCAAGAGCACTAGATGGCAACACTATTTCCTTCCATGTAGTGCTCCAGATGCCTACCCAGGTATCTCTTCAACAGAATACCATGGGAACAAAGCAAATTTGATACTAGAAGTAAATTGGAAACTTTAAAAATGCTATGCTTGGTCTGAATCACACAAGAAAATGTTTGGGTTTCATATTCCTTTAATATAGGTGGTCAGTAAAATCAGCCTAGAGTAGTGCCCATTAAATAAGTCCTGGGGAGATCAATTTATTATGTTTGCTCTTTCTGCAACATCTACGCATTTAAATGGGATGCATTTCAAATTGGCAAAAACAGCTCATTCATATACAAAAATAAACCTAAAAACACAATTTGACACATTTTATGTTCTGCAGTACACATAAAATGTTTTTGGACCTATATTAGGGGAAACCAATTTATAGTACAATGAAACAAAGGAACATGAAACAACTCCCCCCACCCACACCCACACCCCATGATAGAACATGTCATTTTAAACAGCTTTCTAGATATATTTATATTAAAAGGGACAGTCTATACCATAATTTATTGTTTTTAAAGATAGATAACCCCTTTATTACCCATTCCCTAGTTTTGCATAACCAACAGTTATATAAATACACTTTTTACCTCTGTAATTTCCTTGTATCTAAGCCTCTTCAAACTGCCCCCTTATTTCAGTTCTTTTGACAGACATTTTAGCCAATTACTGCTGGCTCATAGGAACTCCACGTGCGTGAGCAGTGTTATCTATATGACACACATGAACTAACACCCTCTAGTGGTAAAAAACTGTCAAAATGCCCTGAGAAAAAAAGGAAGTGGCCTTCAAGGGCTTAGAAATTAGCATATGAACCTCCTAGGTTTAGCTTTCAACTAAAAATACCAAAAGAACAAAGCAAAACTGGTGATAAAAGTAAATTGGAAAATTATTTAAAATGACATGCCCTATCTGAACCATAAAAGTTTATTTTGGACTAGACTGTCCCTTTAAATTTGTTTCATACTCTTGAGATCCTTTGTTGGAGCAGCAGTAATGCTGTATTGGGCGCTAGCACACTGGCAGAGCAAATGACAAGAGGCACATATGTGAAGCTAGCAATCTGCAGCTAGCTCCCAATAGTACACTGATGCTCATGAGCCTAGCAAGGAATCAAGTATGTGGATTCATCAAGGTATGTGTATTCAAACTGATCTTTTTTTAATTATGGAAAACAATGTGTTTCAAGTCCCTCAATCTCCAATAGTATAGTTTGCTTTTCACATCTTAAAGTAATTGTAAATCCCATCGTATTCTAAACGCTAGGACTTACCAGTGTTATAAAGGGGACTTTCAGTCATGAAGTATAAAAACTTCATGCTGAAATTACCTTTATTTCCCTGCAAGTTTATGGCAAACTGAGCGTTTCTGGCAAACGCTATCTTTTCAATGAGGTGACGTTTCCCCCTCCAATAGTCATGCTAGCCATTCGGCATAATGCTTGGCATAAACTCGCAGGCAAATAAAGATACTTTCAGCATGAAGTTTGTTATACTTCATTACTGAAAATCCCCTTTATTTATATCACTGGTAAATCCTAGCATTTTAAAAACACTAGGCTTTACCATCACTTTATCTTAAAGAGATATGAAACCCAAATGTTTTCTTTCATGATTCAGATAGAGCAAGTTTCTGTAATCAGCAGCATGCATACTGAGAGGTACCAAATTCTCACAAAGAAGTTGTCCTGTCAGATTTTGCTGCGGATAGGAAATGCGTGCATGCGCAGTTGAAAATGAATTTCGCAATACTGTAAAACAAATAAAAAGTCCATATAAAAATAGACACACACATATATATATACACACACACACACACACACATAATATATATATATATATATATATATATATATACATACACACACAGGACACGCTTTCATCGTTGCGGTTTTCATCACCATGACAAGTGATTCAACTGTGTCCTCTACATACGTGTGTATATATATATATATATATATATATATATATATATATATATATATATATATATATATATATATATATATATATATATATAACACACATTTATATATGGACTTTTTATTTGTTTTACAGTATTGTGGCATTCAATTTAAACTGCCCATGCACGCTTTACATAGCCGCAGCAAAATCCCACAGGACAACTTCCTTACCAGAATTTGCTACCTCTCAGTGTGCTTGCTGCTGATTACATAATCACATTCCTTTTTAACATATGTGGGGTGTAATTACATAATAGAGCATGTGCACTGACAGGTAGCAAATTCTGATAAGGTAACAAAATCTGATAGAACACTGGCTCATTTCTAGAGCAGTATATGGCAAGAAAGTTATCCATTTGCAAGAGCACTAGATAGCAACACTATTTCCTGCCATGCAGTGCTCCAGGTGCCTATTTAGGTATCTCTTCAACACAGAATATCATGGGAACTAAGCAAATTTGATAATAGAAGTAAATTGGAAACTTTTAAAAATGGTATTCTATGTCTGAATCAAAATATTTTGTGTGTGTTTCCTATCCCTTTTAAAGAGACAGTCAAGTCCAAAAAAAACCTCTCATGTTTCAAATGTGTCATGTAATTTTAAACAACTTTCCAATTTACTTTTATCACCATTTTTGCTTTGTTCTCTTGGTATTCTTAGTTGAAAGCTAAACCTAGGAAGGCTCTTATGATATATTCTAAGCCCTTGAAGGCCGCCTCTTATAACATGCCTTTTAAATTTGCTTTTCACAACAGGGGAGGATTGTTCATGTGAGCCATATAGATAACATTGTGATAGACTGCACTAATTGGCTAAAATGAAAGTCAGTGGATAATAAATAAAATGCCATGTGATCAGGGGACTGTCAGGTGATGCTTAGATACAAGTTAATCACAGAGGTAAAAACTATATGAATATAACTGTTGGTTATGCAAAAGTGAGGAATGTGTAATAAAAATGATCTATCTTTTTAAACAACAAACTCTGGTGTTGACTGTCCCTTTAACTACTGCGGAGTAAAAAAAAAAATTAAAGAGACACTGAACCCAATTTTTTTCTTTTGTGATTCAGATAGAGCTTGCAATTTTAAGCAACTTTCTTAATTTACTCCTATTATCAATTTTTCTTCGTTCACTTGGTATCTTTCTTTGAAAAAGAAGGCATCTAGGCTTTTTTTTGGTTCAGCCTCTGGACAGCACTTTTTTATTGGTGGGTGAATGTATCCACCAATCAACAAGAATAACCCAGGTTATTCACCAAAAATGGGCCAGTATCTAAACTTACATTCTTGCATTTCAAATAAAGATACCAAAAGAATGAAGAAAATTTAATAGGAGTAAATTAGAAAATTGCTTAAAACTGCATGCTCTATCTAAATCACAAAAGAAAAAATTTGGGTTCAGTGTCCCTTTAACTGAAAGGGACACTGAACCCAATTTTTTTCTTTTGTGGTTCAGATAGAGCATGCAATTTTAAGCAACTTTCTAATTTACTCCTATTATCAAATTGGCTTCATTCTCTTTGTATCTTTATTTGAAAAGCAAGAATGTAAGTTTAGAAGACGGCCCATTTTTGGTAAACAACCTGGGTTGTTCTTGCTGATTGGTGGATACACTCACCCACCAATAAACAAGTGCTGTCCAGTGTTCTAAACCAAAATGGACTGGTTCTTTAGCTTAGATGCCTTCTTTTTAAAATAAAGATAGCAAGAGAACGAAGAAAATGTGATAATAGGAGTAAATTAGAAAGTTGATTAAAACTGCATGCTCTATATGAATCATGAAAGAAAAAATGTGGGTTCTGTGTCCCTTGAAGTGCAGCTTCAGAAAATTGGCACTGTACCTAGAAGCGACCTTCATGGTATCTAGACCTAAAACAGCGCATAGAATACCTTATCGTATTTTAAGACAAGGAAAAGTTGGGGGGGAAGAAAATACAGCTCAGGCATTACTCAAAATCTAATGGCCGCCCATTATAATGAACATATTCTGTGTGACCTTTTTGCTGTGCAAATGGGAAAGTTTTTCAAAAGTAAATCTTTCAACATTTTTTTTTTTTAAGATTAAAGGGTTTATGCAGATTTCTAGTGCAAAGGATACCTATCCCGTTTATGAGGTATTCTCGGGTGGCGAGAGAGTGCGTTGTATTCAGGTTTAAAACAAATTAAGACACCTATACTGCCTTATAATATGCCTGTAGCCTACTTTACTATTGCTTGAGGGACAAAGTCTAGTAACTCAGACCGCGTGTTTACGTGTCCTTCTAGGCCTAACACAGTCTACTACCATGACTTCATTCTAAATGCATAACATATACATAGGGAAAGGCCTAAAAGTCATAATTTCTCTCATGCTCCTGATCCACATAGTATTAACGCCTCACCTCCTGGTTAAATGCGTTGACGGCGTCCATGGCTAAGTCCAAAAATGGGCGGAGAGATGAGCGTCGGGCAGGCTTATGGTTTTTTCCCAGTATCTAGAAGCGTAAGAGACTCCCGTGCAAACGGTAGGTTGTCTCTAACATATCCTACGGTGCAGGTTCCGCTGCGTTCCTCCCCCGGTGTAAGGCGAGGTAGTCTCGCAAGCAAAAAAAAAAAGCAGAGGAAGAAACAGGGCTGTGCTGACTCTTCGCCGGAACAATATGGCGGACTATAGGCCGCGCGCGGCATGCTGGGAATGACTATATCTGACCCCCCTAATTTTTTTTCTTCTTTCCTCCAAAGTGACGTTTTCCAGTTCCCGCGCTGTGTGGGTGGCGCCCGCCCTCGGTAGTGTCCTGCTGGGACACATTGTGACATACCTTTTTTTTTTTAAATTCAAATGCATATGGGTTTAGAAGTTAATTACTGCATTGCAAAATAAATATCTTTACATATATTAATATATTTGAAAACTATTTTTCAGTGCAGTTAAATTGAAAGGACTAATTAAAAATGACAATATATTGTATTATTTTATTTTGATTTAGTGCAAAAATCTTGCTGAAATATCTGAAATATACAGATTTTGTATTTGCCCTGTAACTTCTATTGGGCCCATACTCAGAAGCAGCTGGCTTTTCTCTCCCAGGATTACGGATACCTGTTAGATTTCCTGTGGAAAAGAAATGGTTTGTGGGTTAAGCAGGAGTAAGAAGGCTGTATACCCTCTGACCTCAGGTAATGGTGACCTCTAACCTCTGGGGCGCGATCCAATATAGATCGTAGTTTGCTGCGTAAGCGAGGGAACCCCCGCCGCCCGTAGTTTCAGCTCGCAACTCAAGCTATCACATATACGGCGCCGTCAGATGCTAAAGTGCCGTAAGTCTGACAAACCAGCGATGTCCAGAAATCTGCGTAAGTACAAATTTCTGGAGTCACCAGTGACTTATAGCACTTTAGAAACTGCCGGCGCCTACAAAACCAGACTAAAGTATTAAATCTCCCGTACTGTCTAACACGCCTCCCAAACATAGCCCGACACGTCTAACCCTCTATCCGCTATCCCCCCTCACTCTCCTAACAATAAAAAATGTATTAACCCCTAAACCGCCGCTCCCGGACCCCACTGCCACCTAATAAAGTTATTAACCCCTAAACCACCGCTCCCGGACCCCGCCGCCAACTACATTAAACTACCCCCTAATGTGAGCTCCTTCCCCGCCGCCAGCTACATTAACTACCCCCTAATGTGAGCTCCTACCCCGCCGCCACCTACATTAAACTACCCCCTAATGTGAGCCCCTTACACCGCCGCCAGCTACATTAAACTACCCCCTAATGTGAGCTCCTACCCTGCCGCCACCTACATTAAACTACCCCCTAATGTGAGCCCCTTACACCGCCGCCAGCTACATTAAACTACCCCCTAATGTGAGCTTCTACCCCGCCGCCAGCTATATTAAAATTATTAACCCCTAATCTAATCCCCCTACCCCGCCGCCAGCTATATTAAAATTATTAACCCCTAATCTAATCCCCTTACCCCGCCGCCAGCTATATTAAAATTATTAACCCCTAATTTAATGCCCCTACACCGCCGCCAGCTATATTAAATACATTAACCCCTAATCTAATCCCCCTAAAGTAATCACCTCTATTACCAGCCCTTAAAAGGGCCTTTTGCGTGACATTGCCCCAAAGTAACAGCTCTATTGCCAGCCCTTAAAAGGGCTTTTTGCGGGGCATGCCCCAAAGAAATCGGCTCTTTTACCAGCCCTTAAAAGGGCTTTTTGCGGGGCATTGTCACAAAGTAATCAGCTCTTTTGCATCTAATCTAAATCCCCCTACACCGCCGCCACCTATAATAAATGTATTACCCCCAAATCTAATCCCCCTACACCGTCGCCACCTATATTAACTATATTAACCCCTAATCTTTTTTTTTTATCATTTATTTATTTCCAAGCACAAAGTACAAATCAACAAGTACAAATTTATCACTTGAGTAAATTTCTTTGTTTAACAGAAAGAAGAAAAGAATGGTTATCAATCAGAAAAATAGAAACAATCAATAATTAATTCACTCTTAAATTCAGAGGATCCACAAAATCATATTTTAAGAAAGTTACTACCACAAACTTTCCAATATCTTACTCTTCGTTATTGTACACTTGTGCTGTTTCCCTGGTTACCTAAAATAATATAACAGAACATAACAAAACAAAAACAAAGCAAGATAAAACACAACAGAACACTAAAAACAACAAAAAAAAAAAAAAAAAAGGGGAAAAAGAAAAAAAGAAAAGAAATGAATTGAGATCCCCCCTGCCTCCAGCTTCCAGCTTCACACCTCCATCTTACCAACAAGAGAATGTGACATTAATACCAAGAGTAGGGGAATAGATTATTCAAGATCAGAGTTCCAAAAAAGTCTGATTTATGAAAACATTTGGTTAATGCATATTGCAAATTATTAGATTGTTGTAGTATTAGAGTAAGCCATTTGTCAAAGAAACTTTTTATTTGGTTCTCTGAAAGGGAATTGATATTTAGTTGTTCAAACATTATTTGCGCGAACACGGCTTGTTTAAATAGACCAAACGGAGGAGCAATCCTCTTCTTCCAATACCTGAGGATTAGGTTCCGTCCTAGCAGGATCAGGATATCAATAGCTTTATGGAATGTAATGTTGGTCTCACTAGTTAAAAAGAAAACCTGATACATATCTAATGTCACATTTTCATGTAGGACTTTAGAGGCCCAGTAGGACACTTTAGACCAGAACTGCCTAATTTTAGGACAGAACCAGAAACAGTGGAGTAGATCAGCCTCCTTTTTTTTACACTTAAAACAGTTAGTGGATTTATCACCAGCCCACTTGGCTAACAGTCTCGGTGTAATATATGAATTATTAATTAATTTAATATGAGATTCTTTCCAGGAGGTGGGAATTCTTGCCTCTCTTACTTGTTTAATACTAAAATTAATTTTTTCTACTGTTATTTCTTGAAAATGAGATCTCCAGTAGCCAGTTAAAGTTTCCAACCCCAGTTGTCCTTGTTTCGACATTATGATATTATAAATTAGCGAGATAGTATGAATGCCATTTTTATGTAAAATGATATAGTCTTCGAGCTTACCAAATTTTTTATAATCTTGTCTAATATTTTGTATTCCATTTATAAAATGTCTAAGTTGCAAATATGCATAAAAGTTTTGATTTGATAGATTATATTCTTGGAGGATAGATTTGAATGTTCTAACTGTATGTTCATTGTCAAGAACTTGGGAGATGTAGATTAACCCTTTCTCCTCCCACCTTGTAAAAATTCCTGATGTTAAACCTGGGGGGAAAAGGCTGTTACCTCTGATAGGGAGGTATGATGATATGCGGTAGTCTATGTTTAACACGGTACATAATTTCTGCCATGCTGAGACAACATTACCAATTACCGCTAACTTTTTAATGTGTTTTGGTAATTGTGCCATTGGGCAGTGGATAATAGCTTTGAGAGAGAGAGGGGCAACCATCTGTCTTTTGATTAAAGGATTCGTGAAATAATTAGTATCTGTGATCCAGTCACAAGCAAAACGTGCCAAGATAGCTATATTATACCATTTTATATCAGGAAGCGCAAATCCTCCATATTCTGAGAGCTGGTATAATTTAGTTCTAGATAGATAGTGCCTTTTTCTGTTCCAGACAAAAGATGAACAAATGTTGTTAAAAAGCCTTAGATCTTTATTAGAAATAAAGACAGGAAGATTTTGAAGAAGATATACTAATTGTGGGAAGAGAATAGACTTAATTAGCATGACTCTGGCCGAGAGGGAGATAGGGAACAAGACCCATCTGTCTAATTTCTCAACAGCATTTGCAAAGAAAACAGAGAAATTGTTATCGTACCAAAGATTAGGATTTCTATGAAGATTTATTCCTAGGTATTTGATGCTTTCTGTAACCTGTAGAGGGTGTTCCCTACAACTATCTTTATTCTGATATATCCAAAGAATTTCAGATTTGCTTAAATTTAATCTGTAACCAGAGAAGGAACTAAATTGCTTAAACGTATTTAAAACAAGAGGGATACTGTTTTTAGTGTTCTGCAAAAACAGCAGCAAATCATCAGCATAGAGTGATAAGACCATTCGTTGGTCTCCGATTTTTATACCTGATATGGTGTCTCTCAGGAGGATTGCAAGAGGTTCTATAGCAATGTTGAATAAGAGGGGTGACAGGGGACAGCCCTGTCTTGTTCCTTTATGGATATGGAACCTAGGTGTTGGAGCCCCGTTGACTAAGACATATGAGGTAGGTGAATTATAGATGGACCTTATTAATGAGAGAAAATTCCCTTTAAACCCAAATTTATCAAGGGCGGTGTATAGGTGATCCCAAGTGACTGAGTCAAAAGCCTTCTCGGCGTCGGCGGTTATCAACGCATAGTCTTGTTCTGGGTTTTGAACATTATCCTGCAGATTATACCAACAATATTCTAATACAGTAGTGACACGGCGTATATTTCTGATAGAGGATCTCCCAGGCATAAAGCCTGATTGATCCTCATGTATAATTTGCTCTATACCAAACTTAAATCTTTTTGCCATTATAGAGGTAAGTAATTTATAATCTACATTTAGAAGTGATATAGGCCTATATGAAGATGGATCAAGAGGATCTTTACCTTTCTTTAATATTAAAGTAACCGCCGACGCCGAGAAGTATTCCGACATAGGCTTCCCAGCTGTAAAATATTAACCCCTAATCTAATCCCCCTACACCGCCGCCACCTATAATAAATGTATTAACCCCTAATCTAATCCCCCTACACCGCCGCCACCTATATTAAATAGATTAACCCCTAATCTAATCCCCCTACACCGCCGCCAAGTATATTAACCCTAATTATATTAGGGTTAATATAGTTAATATCGTTATTATATATATATTAAGTATAATAACCCTATCTAACTCTAACATCCCTAACTAAATTCTTATTAAAATAAATCTTATTAATATTATTAATTAAAATATTCCTATTTAAATCTAAATACTTACCTATAAAATAAACCCTAAGATAGCTACAATGTAATTAATAATTACATTGTAGCTATTTTAGGGTTTATATTTATTTTACAGGTAACTTGGTATTTATTTTAACTAGGCACAATAGCTATTAAATAGTAAATAACTATTTAATAGCTACCTAGTTAAAATAATTACCAGTTTACCTGTAAAATAAATCCTAACCTAAGTTACAAATACACCTACACTATCAATAAATTAAATAAACTACAAATATCTAAACTAAAATACAATTAAATAAACTAAACTAAATTACAAAAAAAAAAACACTAAATTACAAAAAATAAAAAAAGATTACAAGAATTTTAAGATAATTACACCTATTCTAAGACCCCTAATAAAATAACAAAGCCCCCCCAAAATAAAAAAATTTCTCTACCCTAATCTAAATTTAAAAAGTTAACAGCTCTATTACCTTACCAGCCCTTAAAATGGCTTTTTGCGGGGCATGCCCCAAAGAAATCAGCTCTTTTGCCTGTAAAAAAAAAACACAATACCACCCCCCAACATTACAACCCACCACCCACATACCCCTACTCTAACCCAAACTCCCCTTAAATAAACCTAACACTTCCCCCCTGAAGATCTCCCTACCTTGTCTTCAACCAGCCGGGCTGAACTCTTCATCCGATCCGGGCGATGTCTTCAATCAAGCGGCAGAGAAAAAGTCTTCCATCCGGGCGATGTCTTCAATCAAGCGGCAAAGAAGAAGTCTTCCATCAGGGCTATGTCTTCAATCAAGCGACAGAGCAGAAGTCTTCCATCCGGGCTACGTCTTCAATCAAGCGGCATCTTCAATCTTCTTTCTTCACTCCTCCGACGCGGAACATCCATCCGGCACGACGACTTCCCGACGAATGAGGATCCTTTAAATGACGTCATCCAAGATGGCGTCCGTCGAATTCTGATTGGCTGATAGGATTCTATCAACCAATCGGAATTAAGGTAGGAAAAATCTGATTGGCTGATTGAATCAGCCAATCAGATTCAAGTTCAAACCGATTGGCTGATTGGATCAGCCAATCAGATTGAGCTCGCATTCTATTGGCTGATCGGAACAGCCAATAGAATGCAAGCTCAATCTGATTGGCTGATTGGATCAGCCAATCGGATTGAACTTGAATCTGATTGGCTGATTCCATCAGCCAATCAGAATTTTCCTACCTTAATTCCGAATGGCTGATAGAATCCTATCAGCCAATCGGAATTCGAGGGACGCCATCTTGGATGACGTCCCTTAAAGGAACCTTCATTCTGTGTTAGGACGTCGGAAGAAGATGATGGATCCGCGCCGGAGGTCTTGAAGATGGAGCCGCTCGTCGTCGGATGGAAGAAGATAGAAGATGCCGCTTGGATGAAGATGTCTACCGGTCCGGATCTCCTCTTCTGCCCGGATAGTATGAAGACTTATGCCCGATGATGGACTTCTTCAGCCGCTGCTTGGATCAAGACTTCAGCCGGAGGATGGACGTCTTGAGCCCCCGCTTGGGCTTGGATCAAGACTTCAGAGGCTCCTCTGGACGGATCGGTGATACCCGGCGTGGTGAAGATAAGGTAGGGAGATCTTCAGGGGCTTAGTGTTAGGTTTATTTAAGGGGGGTTTGGGTTAGATTAGGGGTATGCGGGTGGTGGGTTGTAATGTTGGGGGGGGGTATTGTATGTTTTTTTTTCCAGGCAAAAGAGCTGAATTCTTTGGGGCATGCTCACAAAAGGCCCTTTTAAGGGCTGGTAAGGTAAAAGAGCTTTTCTATTTTTATTTTAGAATAGGGTAGAGCATTTTTTTATTTTGGGGGGCTTTGTTATTTTATTAGGGGGCTTAGAGTAGGTGTAATTAGCTTAAAATTGTTGTAATATTTTTCTAATGTTTGTAAATATTTTTTATTTTTTGTAACTTAGTTCTTTTTTTATTTTTTGTACTTTAGTTAGTTTATTTAATTGTATTTATTTGTAGGTATTGTATTTAATTAATTTATTGATAGTGTAGTGTTAGGTTTAATTGTAGATAATTGTAGGTATTTTATTTAATTAATTTATTGATAGTGTAGTGTTAGGTTTAATTGTAACTTAGGTTAGGATTTATTTTACAGGTAATTTTGTAATTATTTTAACTAGGTAACTATTAAATAGTTATTAACTATTTAATAGCTATTGTACCTGGTTAAAATAAATACAAAGTTGCCTGTAAAATAAATATTAATCCTAAAATAGCTACAATATAATTATAATTTATATTGTAGCTATATTAGGATTTATTTTACAGGTAAGTATTTAGCTTTAAATAGGAATAATTTATTTAATAAGAGTTAATTTATTTCGTTAGATTTAAATTATATTTAACTTAGGGGGGTGTTAGGGTTAGACTTAGCTTTAGGGGTTAATACATTTATTAGAGTAGCGGTGAGGTAAGGTCGGCAGATTAGGTGTTAATAATTGTAGGTAGGTGGAGGCGACGTTGGGGGCGGTAGATTAGGGGTTAATAAATATAATATAGGGGTCGGCCGTGTTAGGGGCAGCAGATTAGGGGTACATAAGGATAACGTAGGTGGCGGTGGTGTGCGGTCGGCAGATTAGGGGTTAAAAAATGTTAATAGAGTGGCGGCGATGTGGGGGGACCTCGGTTTAGGGGTACATAGGTAGTTTATGGGTGTTAGTGTATTTTAGAGCACAGTAGTTAAGAGCTTTATGAACCGGCGTTAGCCCAGAAAGCTCTTAACTCCTGGCTTTTTTCTGCGGCTGGAGTTTTGTCGTTAGATTTCTAACGCTCACTTCAGCCAAGACTCTAAATACCAGCGTTAGAAAGATGCCATTGAAAAGATAGGATACGCAAATGGCGTAGGGGATCTGCGGTATGGAAAAGTCGCGGCTGGAAAGTGAGCGTTAGACCCTTTCCTGACTGACTCTAAATACCAGCGGTAGCCCAAAACCAGCGTTAGGAGCCTCTAACGCTGGTTTTGACGGCTAACGCCAAACTCTAAATCTAGGTGTAAGACAACAAAATAAAGTGGGGTCTGTGATTGGTTGGTGTGGCGGAATTAATGGTCTGTATCCATGTAAAACAGTGGATTGTATTATGTGTCCTCTTATAGGAAAAAAGTGGTGTGTTTTTTACTAACTTTGATGGTACCAAAAAATATACTTGTAAAAGTAGATGTACATGTCACTCCACATATGTCGTATACCAGTTAACCTGTAAATGTGGGCTAATTTATATTGGTCGTACGAAACATAAGATCAAATATAGACTCAGAGAACGCATTAGAAATATTGAGTCGGGCTTTGAAAATCATAATGTATCTAGTCATTTTTATACACATCATAACTGTAATCCCCAAGATTTAAGTATTAAAATTGTTGAATGGGTCGCACCAAATGTCTGGGACAAAAATAGACTACTGAGACTGAGGAGAAGGGAAACCTTTTGGATAAAAACTTTAAACTGTATGGAACCGAATGGGTTAAATATTGAATTAGACATACAGGCCTTTTTATGAAATGTTTTCGTTAATATTTAATATGATTTTTTATTTTAATGTTTTATAACTATGTAGTATTATATATTATTTGTTTATTATCGATATAAGTATTCTCGGTAAGGAATATATATTGCATCAATTGGTTTTATTAACATTGTATTTTATGTAAGTATTTTAATCATTCACATATTTATATGATTCATGTATTCAATGTATTTATTTTAAGTGGAATATAATATTGATTTTATGCAATATACATTCCCCATTTTAAATGATTTCATGGTGCCGCCATACTCCCTATGATTGTATCAAACTTGTATCCCTTAAAGGACAGATGTTATTGGTCCGACAAGTGGGAGTGTGTGTTTCACACCATTTATAGGGAGCACTGCATCACCTTGAATATTTCCTCTTGAGAAAGTCCCGCTGTGTCGGGACGAAACGCATAGAGAACCACACCCTTTTTTATCCTGTGAGGCCGCTGTAGATCCCGGTCTGCAGTTGAGAATCTATCGGTTTGTGTGCCGAGGATCAAAGCACTAATTTACCATTTGTGTCTTTTTCCAATTCCGCTGGGCCATTGCAGCCTGCTTAACTACATCAGCACACGGAATCCACGGAATCCAAATGGACTTGGACAATATCGCTACTAACACTGACCCAGTATCTGGAGTGTATCTGGAGCTGCTTGCTGAGCCGGTGTTTTGTGGGATAAGTCACATCTATAACCATAACACATTGTGTTCTATGCTGTTTTTATTTATTTATCTTGTGAGTTGCCACTTTTTGTGTGTGCGCAGGTAATAACGGATTACTACTCTACATTGAAGTCTGTGCTCTTCTCCTCTCTTTCAGAAATTTTCTGCAATAGTGATATGTTTACCATGTAATGTGACAATCCCAAATTCGGTTGGTCCGAAAGATTTGATTCATAATTTTCAGCTTATTTGTTTTTTTTTAGATTGGATCAGCCAATCTAAATCTGATTGGCTGATTCCATCAGCCAATCAGAATTTTCCTACCTTAATTCCGAATGGCTGATAGAATCCTATCAGCCAATCGGAATTCGAGGGACGCCATCTTGGATGACGTCCCTTAAAGGAACCTTCATTCTGTGTTAGGACGTCGGAAGAAGATGATGGATCCGCGCCGGAGGTCTTGAAGATGGAGCCGCTCGTCGTCGGATGGAAGAAGATAGAAGATGTCGCTTGGATGAAGATGTCTACCGGTCCGGATCTCCTCTTCTGCCCGGATAGTATGAAGACTTCTGCCCGATGATGGACTTCTTCAGCCGCTGCTTGGATCAAGACTTCAGCCGGAGGATGGACGTCTTCAGCCCCCGCTTGGGCTTGGATCAAGACTTCAGAGGCTCCTCTGGACGGATCGGTGATACCCGGCGTGGTGAAGATAAGGTAGGGAGATCTTCAGGGGCTTAGTGTTAGGTTTATTTAAGGGGGGTTTGGGTTAGATTAGGGGTATGTGGGTGGTGGGTTGTAATGTTGGGGGGGGGGTATTGTATGTTTTTTTTTTCAGGCAAAAGAGCTGAATTCTTTGGGGCATGCTCGCAAAAGGCCCTTTTAAGGGCTGGTAAGGTAAAAGAGCTTTTCTATTTTTATTTTAGAATAGGGTAGGGCATTTTTTTATTTTGGGGGGCTTTGTTATTTTATTAGGGGGCTTAGAGTAGGTGTAATTAGCTTAAAATTGTTGTAATATTTTTCTAATGTTTGTAAATATTTTTTTATTTTTTGTAACTTAGTTATTTTTTTATTTTTTTGTACTTTAGTTAGTTTATTTAATTGTATTTATTTGTAGGTATTGTATTTAATTAATTTATTGATAGTGTAGTGTTAGGTTTAATTGTAGATAATTGTAGGTATTTTATTTAATTAATTTATTGATAGTGTAGTGTTAGGTTTAATTGTAACTTAGGTTAGGATTTATTTTACAGGTAATTTTGTAATTATTTTAACTAGGTAACTATTAAATAGTTATTAACTATTTAATAGCTATTGTACCTGGTTAAAATAAATACAAAGTTGCCTATAAAATAAATATTAATCCTAAAATAGCTACAATATAATTATAATTTATATTGTAGCTATATTAGGATTTATTTTACAGGTAAGTATTTAGCTTTAAATAGGAATAATTTATTTAATAAGAGTTAATTTATTTCGTTAGATTTAAATTATATTTAACTTAGGGGGGTGTTAGGGTTAGACTTAGCTTTAGGGGTTAATACATTTATTAGAGTAGCGGTGAGGTCCGGTCGGCAGATTAGGGGTTAATAATTGTAGGTAGGTGGAGGCGACGTTGGGGGCGGTAGATTAGGGGTTAATAAATATAATATAGGGGTCGGCCGTGTTAGGGGCAGCAGATTAGGGGTACATAGGGATAACGTAGGTGGCGGTGGTGTGCGGTCGGCAGATTAGGGGTTAAAAAATGTTAATAGAGTGGCGGCGATGTGGGGGGACCTCGGGTTTAGGGGTACATAGGTAGTTTATGGGTGTTAGTGTATTTTAGAGCACAGTAGTTAAGAGCTTTATGAACCGGCGTTAGCCCAGAAAGCTCTTAACTCCTGGCTTTTTTCTGCGGCTGGAGTTTTGTCGTTAGATTTCTAACGCTCACTTCAGCCAAGACTCTAAATACCAGCGTTAGAAAGATGCCATTGAAAAGATAGGATACGCAAATGGCGTAGGGGGATCTGCGGTATGGAAAAGTCGCGCCTGGAAAGTGAGCGTTAGACCCTTTCCTGACTGACTCTAAATACCAGCGGTAGCCCAAAACCAGCGTTAGGAGCCTCTAACGCTGGTTTTGACGGCTAACGCCAAACTCTAAATCTAGGTGTAAGACAACAAAATAAAGTGGGGTCTGTGATTGGTTGGTGTGGCGGAATTAATGGTCTGTATCCATGTAAAACAGTGGATTGTATTATGTGTCCTCTTATAGGAAAAAAGTGGTGTGATTTTTACTAACTTTGATGGTACCAAAAAATATACTTGTAAAAGTAGATGTACATGTCACTCCACATATGTCGTATACCAGTTAACCTGTAAATGTGGGCTAATTTATATTGGTCGTACGAAACATAAGATCAAATATAGACTCAGAGAACGCATTAGAAATATTGAGTCGGGCTTTGAAAATCATAATGTATCTAGTCATTTTTATACACATCATAACTGTAATCCCCAAGATTTAAGTATTAGAATTGTTGAATGGGTCGCACCAAATGTCTGGGACAAAAATAGACTACTGAGATTGAGGAGAAGGGAAACCTTTTGGATAAAAACTTTAAACTGTATGGAACCGAATGGGTTAAATATTGAATTAGACATACAGGCCTTTTTATGAAATGTTTTCGTTAATATTTAATATGATTTTTTATTTTAAAGTTTTATAACTATGTAGTATTATATATTATTTGTTTATTATCTATATAAGTATTCTCGGTAAGGAATATATATTGCATCAATTGGTTTTATTAACATTGTATTTTATGTAAGTATTTTAATCATTCACATATTTATATGATTCATGTATTCAATGTATTTATTTTAAGTGGAATATAATATTGATTTTATGCAATATACATTCCCCATTTTAAATGATTTCATGGTGCCGCCATACTCCCTATGATTGTATCAAACTTGTATCCCTTAAAGGACAGATGTTATTGGTCCGAGAAGTGAGAGTGTGTGTTTCACACCATTTATAGGTAGCACTGCATCACCTTGAATATTTCCTCTTGAGAAAGTCCCGCTGTGTCGGGTCGAAACGCATAGAGAACCACACCCTTTTTTATCCTGTGAGGCCGCTGTAGATCCCGGTCTGCAGTTGAGAATCTATCGGTTTGTGTGCCGAGGATCAAAGCACTAATTTACCATTTGTGTCTTTTTCCAATTCCGCTGGGCCATTGCAGCCTGCTTAACTACATCAGCACACGGAATCCACGGAATCCAAATGGACTTGGACAATATCGCTACTAACACTGACCCAGTATCTGGAGTGTATCTGGAGCTGCTTGCTGAGCCGGTGTTTTGTGGGATAAGTCACATCTATAACCATAACACATTGTGTTCTATGCTGTTTTTATTTATTTATCTTGTGAGTTGCCACTTTTTGTGTGTGCGCAGGTAATAACGGATTACTACTCTACATTGAAGTCTGTGCTCTTCTCCTCTCTTTCAGAAATTTTCTGCAATAGTGATATGTTTACCATGTAATGTGACAAACAATCCCAAATTCGGTTGGTCCGAAAGATTTGATTAATAATTTTCAGCTTATTTGGGTTTTTTTAGAATTACAAAATCTGCTCAAAACAAAATTTGTTCAGTTGCATTATGTCAGGGTATCTGTGAGTAACATTAAATAAACTACAGATGTATTGTAGAATCTAATATTTCATTTAGCTAATACCTACTATGAATTGATTTAGCTGCATTGCGAACAATTACTGGAATCGGTGATATCAACCCCTCCCTTTTGCTCTCAACTACAAACTTGTAGAACAAAAGAAATATAGACAGGACTTCTGAAGAAAAACAAACATTGGTCCCAAGTTATAAGAGATAATGTCACATCTAAAGGGCCTTTGATCATGGTCTCAGAAGAGAGATAACTTCTAAAGAATTATTGCTGGATAGCCTTCCCAGATTGAAATCTCTAAATTAATTTAGCCAAAGAAAATAATTACTTGGATCACAGGAACCCCTATAAGGAACATCGTAAACTTCCTTTAAACTGAAAAGGGAAATAAGATGAGAGTGCACGTAAGCTCGCCCCTTCCGCTGTCCCGGGACAGACATACTAATATGCTGCTTAGAAATCCTTTACAATGGGATGTGGTTACTGAGAAACATTTGAGGTAAAATATCTTTCTTTTTTACATAGAGATGTTCAGGTGATATTTTCTAGTCAGCTTTTTACAGCTATACTGCATCACTTTCAAGTGTTTAAACATTTGGGTATTATGGCCCTTTAAGTGAAATCTCATGAGATCACAGTAAAAGAGTTCATGACCTCAGCACTGCTGATGCTGATTGGCTGCTGTTCATTTCTTCATTTTAATTTTTTTTTTATTACTTTTTACACAGAACTTACTCTGCTGAGCGGAGGAAATTGTGAGGTAAAATATCTTCCTTTTTTACATAGAGATGCTCAGGTGATATTTTCCTGTCAGCTTTTTACAGTTATACTGCATCAGTTTCAAGTGATTTAGCATATGAGTATTATGTCCCTTTAAGCAAGACAACATCACATTGGACCATCAGAGGCTATCCACCATGCTATGGTTTTCTGTCAATTCACTGGGATTGGGAGCTCATTAGGCAGAGATGAGTAGACCATGTTCGGTCAATTAGTAACAGTCCTAAAGCCTTTTATGTATATCACAGTTCAGTCATCCCTTGAGCAAGGTGGATGCCTTCCTTGAAAATTGTGAAGTGGTTCCTTGTGGAATAATAAGTAGTGAATTAGCAACACTTGTCAGGAAGCTGAAAGAGCAGATGAAAGATAGCATGTGGAGCGTCTACAGAAAAAAAATTTCAGTAAAAAGCTTGCAACCAGAAGTAAAATGGTTTGAAAAGGGTAATTAAATTATTATGACCATAAAATTAAGGGAAATAGCTAATTGTGTGTACTCTTTTGTCTGACAGAGTTGTATTTAAAATATTAATAATTATTATAGTTACTGTAATATATATATATATAAAATAAGGCGGCACACGGTATGCAGGCTTTACCTTTATAAAGAGTAACGTTTCGGGGGCACCTCCTCCTTTCTCAAGCTAATCACTAATACACAGAACACACACTTTATACACACAACAATAAAACAGGTGACCAATCACAAATCATAGGAGGGGTTAGAAACATGTGAAAACATGACAATTTATTTCATTGGATACACAATTTCATTAGCTACCTGGGATATTTTAACCCATTTTGTACACCCTATGAGAGAATTGGAAACCTGATTAAAAACAAAAGCAGCAAATCATCAACCAATGCATGTCAAAAAACATAAAGCCTAAACACAATTTACTCCTATTATCAATTTTTCTTCGTTCTCTTGCTATAAGCTTTTTTTTGTTCAGAACTCTGGACAGCACTTGTTTATTGGTGGGTGAATTTATCTATCAATCAGCAAGAACAACCCAGGTTGTTCACCAAAAATGGGCTGGCATCTAAACTTATATTCTTGCTTTTCAAATAAAGATACCAAGAGAATGAAGAAATTTTGATAATAGGAGTAAATTCGAAAGTTGCTTAAAATTGCATGCTCTATCTGAATCACAAAATAAAAAAAATTGGGTTCAGTGTCCCTTTAAGCAAGTCATCTTCAACACGTCTAGATGCCCAAATGCATTGAGTTGCTGCCATGTGATTGGCCAGGCTAATTAGCAATTTGTGTTACCAAGCAATTGAACAGGTGTACCTAATAAAGTGGCGGGTGTATATATATATATATATATATATATATATATATATATGGATTTTTTAGAATATTTAACTACATCTATAATAATTATTTACATTAATTAATATTTCTCAATATTTTATATTTAATAAATACATAACGCACCTTAATGTAACTCGTCGGGGAAGCATAAATATATATACTTTTTACCTTTTCTGTCATAAATCCATTTTCCTTCTAACACTGTCCTTATGTTAATGTTATTAATAGAGGCTAATAATGGGCTAGATTGCGAGTGCCACGCTAACTGTTGCATGCAAGCGGTAATGGGCATATCATAGCTTTTTGCTTGCGTCGGAAGTAGTGCGCGTATTAAGTGGTGAGTGCCATCTTCGGAAATTTAGTGTTAGTTTTTTTTTTTTAAGATTAGTTTTTTTTTGCTGAGCTGGGGGGTTAATTGTAGAGGTTTGTAGTTTATTTTTCTCACAAAAAGAGCTGACACTTTAGGGCAATGCTCTACAAAAGGCACTTTTAAGGGCTATATCTTTAGTTCAGTGTTAGTATAGCTTTTATTTATTTTTTTACTTTTTTCAGGTACATTTTTTTTTTTTTTTTAAAGGTAGTTAGTTTTTGGGGTTTTTAAAGGTAAGGTTAGTCTGTTCTGGGGTAACCTAGGGGGTGTTAGGTTGTGGGTTTAGATGTTAGTGGTTTACTTTGCGATGGGGTGTGGGGCGGTTTAGGGGTTAATAGTGAAGTGGGTTACTTTGTGATGGGGTGTGTGGTGGTTAAGGGGTTAATAGATTAGTTTAGTGCAACTGTTTCCTCTAGGCAAACTTTTTAGGCAACCTTTAAGGTCGAAAAAAAAGTTTGAGCGGTGAATGTGATTGCATTTGAGTGATCACATTTATTTTTAACTTGTAATATGAGCGGACATTACCACTCAATGCTGCCCATAGAAAATATGGGGAGCGTAAATTACCACAATTTTGCAAATTAAATTGCGATAGTTAAACAGTGAGCCACTTGTTATATGTATTTGAGTTGAAATAACACTGCGATCGGGTTAATGCTCCTCTCGCTAACGATAGCACACGCTCCTCACGCTCACGATAGCTCTCAACTCATAATCGGGCCTTTAGATTGTTACATAATGATTACAGTCATTCAGTCTAAGAGAAAGAGTTAGAAAAAAGGATACCAAAATAATTCAGCAAAGTATCATATCATTACAGAAAATTATATTGTCCCCAAATCAGCAATGTAGGCTATTAACTCAAAATATTTTATATATATTCTTCCCAGAAAAAAACATATCGGGCTTGATTACAAGTGTATTACAAATTGATTACAAGTAAAAAAAAACTTTTTTTGCGCTAGCGGTAACCCGAATAGGCTCTGTTTGCATCAATTACAAATTAAACTGAAATGTTTTCACTACAATTTAACTTGCTTTTGTCTATATTTTAGTATATATTACTTTTCTGTAAATTTTGAGCAAACTTCGCCTACATACAGCTGGTGAGACAAATCAGTGAAACCAGCTTGTGTAAAATGCTTATAAAAACTTCACAAAGCTGGTAAGCTTCAGACATACCCTGGGAACTCTCCTGTTTAGCCCAGGGAAATGCTCTGTCCATCACATTTTCTAAGGCTGTCAGTTTTAGTTTACAATGCAGCAATGTAATTTGGAAAAGCAACACAGAAATATAAAAAGTATGATCCTAATTTATTAACCCCTTAATGCCCTTAGGACGTTCCATGCCATCCTAAAACTGCTGGGCTTAAACTCCCTTTAGCACGGCATGGAACGTCCTAACTATTCTGGTGTTCTGCTCCCCTCCTCAAGTAAACAGCACTGGATCTGACTGGGGGACGTGCCTAGCAGCGCATGCAGTCCCCCAGAACCAATAAGCACCTTTTTGCGGTCATGTGACTTCCAATTTGGCCCTTTGTTGAATTTTGCATCCTGGACTGATGCGTTCATTCTGAAGGGGTAAAAGTAACACAGAAACTTTCAAAACATAATCAGAATTTATAAAATCACTGTTAGAGCTAAATCTAAATGTATTAAAATATAAATGAGAAAGTGCAAAGCTTAAATGATATAATACTGAACAGGACCCAATATAAATTGTAAAGTAATCTAAAATACAAAGTTCAAAGTGTAAGTGAAATAAAACTTTTATATCATGCAATTCTATATTGCACTGGGCTTATTTTTCCTTCATATATAGAAATGAGAGAGATCTCACAGTTCTGTAGCGTTACACAATTATCCTTTTGAATAGTCAGTGAGTTTAGCCCCTGTGAAGTCTGAACTGCAATTTCTCTCCAAGCTGGAGAACCTTTGAATATCAGGGCCTCTGAACATTTATTTAAACACTAGAGAATCGCCCATATTCCTTTAAGATTTGCATGAGGGCAGGAATTAAAGTGTTAGGTTCAATGAGGGCCAAAAAAACATAATCAGCGTATACGGCTATTTTATATTCTACATTACCAACTTGTAGCCTTTTTATTTCTTAGTTAGATCGAATAAGGGTTGCTAAGATTTCCATTGTGATAAGTTGCCCCTCGTAATCTAGCCCTTAGTTTACAGAATCTAATATAAAATTGTCACTTGCACATATCATAGGTTGATATTATTGGTTAAGGTGATTGAAACAGAGTAGGCAGTGATCATCAATTATAAATTAATTTGGCACCATTGATTTACTTTATCATTAATTACATATATATTTTACTTCAATAATGGCCTGTGGAAAAGCCCTGAGGAAACTTTATGCAAAGTTTACTAAAAGCCTTTTTTTTATTTTACAATTTATCCACAAGCTTACACAACTAGAAAACCAAATTCTCCTGTTATATCTTTTTTGGAAATTGACAGCTTATGTTATTCAGTTGGCACTTTTTCTAGTGGATTTGAATATCATAGAAAAGGAAGCCAAAATATTGCTGACTTGCGAGAGAGACTTGATGCTTTTAAACTATTTAGGAATTTCTAAAATAATAACTCATATGTTACAGAAAATTACTTTAAATTTTTTTTGTTTCTTTCATAAGATAGTGAGAATCCACAAGACATTACATGTGGGATTACACTCCAGTCCACTAGGAGGCGGCAAAAAAAACCTATATACCAGAGCTTTAATCCCTCCCTGTCTCACAGAATCTCTCAGTAAATTTTTTGCCTCCAAGATTGATTGAGGTGAATTCTCAAGTGCTGGTCTGCGTGTCATGGATAGTCACAGGCCTCCCAGGTGAAATGCAGATTTATCAGTCAATCCTCTGGTCTATAGTGTGCTGATTCTTGTGTGATCCACATCCCTCCCTCTGTGAAATATTAATGCCAAGCTCCTGGGTTTTCGATGCTGTTCATTGTGAGACCCTTGTCAGTCTGCTTGTACTGCCTTGGATGGGCCAGTCTATAGGAAGCAGTCATCTGTAGCTGAGGTAAGCACAGTAGAAAAAGATACTGTCAAGTAAGTACCGTCACTGCCCACCAGCTATTAGCACGAACATGTACACATAGTTCACTTAGCCTGGTTACATTTAACACCACACAACTTTCACATCAGTTTTAGGCACTTTTGGGCACTTTTAAAAATATGTTAAAAAAGGAGAAGTTTACTGTCACTTTAAATTTACTGCTATAAACATTAGCACACACCAGAGTTACCACAGACTCTCAGGCAACTCTTTGCACTTACCAGGGCCTGACGGAAGAATTTCATTACTGAACATCAGTTTCTGATTATTCAGGGCTGGGACATTAGGGGTTAACTTTATGACATCCTTTTAGTATGCCTTCCTGTTTCTACTTCTCCTCATTACAGTGCAATGGCCATTTTCTTAGCACAGAGAGAAAACTCTCAGAACCAGTTAAAAGACAGTACACTTACTGGGGTTTCAGTTTTTACATTGTGTAATTTCTGAGCAAACTGGTTCAGCTCAGGTCTCTCGAAATTTCACTGGCTCCCTAGGAGGGCCATCCACTTATAATTTAACCTCTTCTCAGTTATGCTTGCTTTCTAAGAATTTTCTGGTGTATCCCCCTGCTGAGCTGTGTAACTCTTATGCTTAGTCTATGTCAAGTCCTAGACAGGGTGATAAAATGCTGCACTTAAAGCAGAATGTTCAGGGGACTGCAGCCCATCAATGCTATTACCATGGGGTTTCTTCTGAACTACTACCTAAATTTAAAGAATATATTCATTCTACTCTTACTGAGTTGAAGGCCCCAGCAGTTAAATGCAGACACATGTAAGGGGCAGAAGGTGTCTAGATTATTAGGGACAACCCTCAGAAACAACCAATCTTAAAACCCCACAGAGAAGAGGTGTACATTTGAATCTGAAATCTCCACTTCTGAGGATGACTTTTCAGAAACTCAGGACCACAATGCTGAAGAAATGGCAGAGACTGTGTCCTTTAATTTCAGGCTTGAGTATATTCACGCTCTACTATGAAAAGTTTTACCTGCTTTGAAAGTAAAAGACTCTCCTACTACAGCCAAGTAAAAAAACTGTAAAAAAAAAAAAGATTGACAAACAGCTGTCTACCTTCCCAGTACCTGAATTAGTTTCTGATCTAATTACTAAGGAATTGAATGCAAAATTGGATGTTGTCAGGGTTTTTTCCCTGTTGTGTTTGCCATGTGCTACTGACAGCCATTTTACTCATCTCTCTTCCTGACTCTGGTGCATTGTGGGGGATGCTGCTCATTTTCTGCACTTCCTTTTATGGCCAGACTGGTGTGCATCATTTGTGTGAGACAGGATGCAGTCTCAGAATTGTGATGTCATCACTTATTATTTAAAGGGCCTCTGTTCAGTATGCTTTGCCTTTGCGTTGTCTCAGACCTGTTTGTGAGAGTTCCTGTGTATTACCTGGCTGTCTGACGTCCTTCCTGGTTCCTGATCCCTGGCTTGTTCCTGTCTCTGCTGTTTTCCTTGTTCCTGATTCCGGCTCGTCTGACTATTTGCTTTGGCTCCTGACTCGGCTTGTCTGACTACCAGCTCTGGTTTTGACTCCTGGCTTGTTATTTGACTTGTGGACTATTTTTTTTGTTATTAATAAAGGTGTGATTATTTTTGCACTTCTCGTCTCAGTCTGATTCCTGGCACCCTGACAGATGTATGGGAAACTATCTCTAAGGCAGATAGAGCAATGTCCATGCTTGCTAGGTGAACTATAGTTGCTTTGGATGACAGAGTCTACTTCAAGTATCCCATGTACAGAAAGCGTGAAAGTTTCACAGAGGATTCTTTAAACTGACTGGCATTATGTGTATAAGTGTAGGTTGTGTAGCGCCAGCTACAGTGGTCTTACGTGACAACCTTTATAACTTTATTTCTGACAAAGCTATTCTGGAGGAGATCCAGGATCACTTGAAATTAATCAAGACAGAAAACAACTTTATATGTGATGCAGCTGTAGAAATTATTTGCATCAATAAAAAAATGCTGTCATGGCTGTTTTGGCTAGATGAGCATTATGGCTGCTGACAAGGTTTCCAAAAGCAGACTATTATCTCTTTCCTTTTTGGGAAAGATTTTGTTTGGACCAGACCTGTATGCAATTATTGCAATAGATAGGGTAATTTGAACAATCTAACTCACTCCAGATATAGCCTCCTTCACTAGTGTAGTCTTCTCACAAGTTACTACACCTAATGTTTTTGAAAAAAAAATTATAGTTGGGTAGTAAGGGGCGCTGAACCACAATCTGGAAATGTATATAACTTAAGACCTTTGCATTAATTTATATTTAGTTGGGGTAGAGAATACCAATATTAAATCTTATATGAGGTGTGATGGTAAAATAAAATAATATAATATAATAATCTTCTATCTTTTAGTTGGGGTAAAGAATACCAATAATAAGTTCAAGGTGTGATGATAAAATAAATTAGTATAATAATCTTCTATCTTTTCAGTGGTAATATAATGTGTGCTGCGTAGAAAGCTACTTAGTGAAAGTGTTAATGAAAGTGTTAATCTTTTAGTTAGGGTAGATAATACCAATAATATGAGGTTCAGGTATGATGATAAAATTAAATAGTATAATAATCTTCTATCTTTTCAGTGATAATATAATGTGTGCTGCGTGGAAAGCTGCTTAGTGAAAGTGTTAATGAAAGTTAAAACATGCTCATTTCTCCTTGTTTATGTAAGGTTAGAAAAAAAATAAAAAAATTAAAAAAAATTAAATTGTGAGAGTAAATAGGTGTGAAATTAGTGTTAGAGCAGTAAGTTTAAAGTGACTCTATGTCCCCAGGTAGATCTTCTGTGTATATAGTATACGTGCAGTATAAATGATAATTGTTGTAGTGAAAAGTAGGGGTGCAAAAAAATATAGTTAAATATATTTGTGATTAAATTAGTACTGGGAACTAGGGATCCTCACAAGTTTTAGATTTTAGGTAGAAAATATGGATCCTAATTAAAAATGAGAAAAAAGGGATAGTATGCAGATTAGTGTTATAATGTTAATTTATTAACGGCTAGATTTAGAGTTGGGCGGTAGCCGTCAAAACCTAACGCTGGTTTTTACCGCCCTCTGGTATTTGGAGTCAGTCAGGAAAGGGTCTAACGCTCACTTTGCAGCTGCGACTTTTCCATACCGCAGATCCCCTTACGTCAGTTGCGTATCCTATGTTTTCAATGGGATCTTTCTAACGCCGGTATTTAGAGTCGTGGCTGAAGTGAGCGTTAGAAATCTAACGACAAAACTCCAGCCGCAGAAAAAAAAACAGTAGTTAAGAGCTTTCTGGGCTAACGCCGGTTTATAAAGCTCTTAACTACTGTGCTCTAAAGTACACTAACACCCATAAACTACCTCTGTACCCCTAAACCGAGGTCCCCCCACATCGCCGCCACTCTATTAAAATTTTTTAACCCCTAATCTGCCGACCACACACCGCTGCCACCTACATTATCCCTATGAACCCCTAATCTGCTGCCCCTAACACCGCCGACCCCTATATTATATTTATTAACCCCTAATCTGCCGCCCCCGCTATCGCTGACCCCTGCATATTATTATTAACCCCTAATCTGCCGCTCCATACACCGCTGCCACCTAAATTATAGCTATGTACCCCTAATCTGCTGTGCCTAACACCGCCGACCCCTATATTATATTTATTAACCCCTAATCTGCCCCCTCAACGTCGCCTCCACCTGCCTACACTTATTAACCCCTAATCTGCCGAGCGGACCGCACCGCTACTATAATAAAGTTATTAACCCCTAATCCGCCTCACTCCTGCCTCAATAACCCTATAATAAATAGTATTAACCCCTAATCTGCCCTACCTAACATCGCCGACACCTAACTTCAAGTATTAACCCCTAATCTGCCGATCGGAGCTCACCGCTACTCTAATAAATTTTTTAACCCCTAAAGCTAATTCTAACCCTAACACTAACACCCCCCTAAGTTAAATATAATTTAAATCTAACGAAATAAATTAACTCTTATTAAATAAATTATTCCTATTTAAAGCTAAATACTTACCTGTAAAATAAACCCTAATATAGCTACAATATAAATTATAATTATATTATAGCTATTTTAGGATTAATATTTATTTTACAGGCAACTTTGTATTTATTTTAACCAGGTACAATAGCTATTAAATAGTTAAGAACTATTTAATAGTTACCTAGTTAAAATAATTACAAAATTACCTGTAAAATAAATCCTAACCTAAGTTACAATTAACCTAACACTACACTATCAATAAATTAATTAAATAAAATACCTACAATTATCTACAATTAAACCTAACACTACACTATCAATAAATTAATTAAATAAAATACCTACAAATAAATACAATTAAATAAACTAACTAAAGTACAAAAAATAAAAAAGAACTAAGTTACAAAAAATAAAAAAATATTTAAAAACATTAGAAAAATATTGCAACAATTTTAAACTAATTACACCTACTCTAAGCCCCCTAATAAAATAACAAAGCCCCCCAAAATAAAAAAATGCCCTACCCTATTCTAAATTAAAAAAGTTCAAAGCTCTTTTACCTTACCAGCCCTGAACAGCGGGGCATGCCCCAAAGAATTCAGCTCTTTTGCCTGTAAAAAAAAACACATACAATACCCCCCCCAACATTACAACCCACCACCCACATACCCCTAATCTAACCCAAACCCCCCTTAAATAAACCTAACACTAAGCCCCTGAAGATCTTCCTACCTTATCTTCACCATGCCAGGTTCACCGATCCGTCCTCGGAAGTCTTGATCCAAGCCTCGGAAGTGTTGATCCAAGCCCAAGCGGGGGGCTGAAGAGTGACTTCCATCCTCGGGCTGAAGTCTGGATCCAAGCGGCGGCTGAAGAAATCCATCATCGGGCTGAAGTCGGAAGTCCATCATCGGGATGAAGTCTTCTATCAAGCAGCATCTTCAATCTTCTTTCTTCCGGAGCGGAGCCATCTTCTTCCCAGCCAATGCGGATCCATCCTCTTCTAACGACGCCTACTAGCCGAATGACGGTTCCTTTAAATGACCTCATCCAAGATGGCGTCCGTCAAATTCCGATCGGCTGATAGGATTCTATCAGCCAATCGGAATTAAGGTAGGAAAATTCTGATTGGATGATGGAATCAGCCAATCAGATTCAAGTTCAATCCGATTGGCTGATCCGATCAGCCAGTCAGATTGAGCTCGCATTCTATTGAGCTGTTCCGATCAGCCAATAGAATGCGAGCTCAATCTGATTGGCTGATTCCATCAGCCAATCAGAATTTTCCTACCTTAATTCCGATTGGCTGATAGAATCCTATCAACCAATCGGAATTCGACGGACGCCATCTTGGATGACGTCATTTAAAGGAACCATCATTCGGCTAGTAGGCGTCGTTAGAAGAGGATGGATCCGCGTCGGCTGGGAAGAAGATGGCTCCGCTCCGGAAGAAAGAAGATTGAAGATGCTGCTTGATAGAAGACTTCATCCCGATGATGGACTTCTGACTTCAGCCCGATGATGGATTTCTTCAGCCGCCGCTTGGATCCAGACTTCAGCCCGAGGATGGACGTCACTCTTCAGCCCCCCGCTTGGGCTTGGATCAACACTTCCGAGACTTGGATCAAGACTTCCGAGGACGGATCGGTGAACCTGGCATGGTGAAGATAAGGTAGGAAGACCTTCAGGGGCTTAGTGTTAGGTTTATTTAAGGGGGGTTTGAGTTAGATTAGGGGTATGTGGGTGGTAATGTTGGGGGGGGTATTGTATGTGGTTTTTTTTACAGGCAAAAGAGCTGAATTCTTTGGGGCATGATGGGGCATAATTTATTGATAGTGTAGTGTTAGGTTTAATTGTAACTTAGGTTAGGATTTATTTTACAGGTAATTTTGTAATTATTTTAACTATTTTAGCTATTAAATAGTTCTTAACTATTTAATAGCTATTGTACCTGGTTAAAATAAATACAAAGTTACCTGTAAAATAAATATAAATCATAAAATAGCTATAATATAATTATAATTTATATTGTAGCTATATTAGGGTTTATTTTACAGGTAAGTATTTAGCTTTAAATAGGAATAATTTATTTAATAAGAGTTAATTTATTTCGTTAGATTTAAATTATATTTAACTTAGGGGGGGTGTTAGTGTTAGACTTAGCTTTAGGGGTTAATCCATTTATTACAGTAGCGGCGAGATTCGGTCGGCAGATTAGGGGTTAATAATTGAAGTTAGGTGTCGGCGATGTTAGGGAGGGCAGATTAGGGGTTAATACTATTTATTATAGGGTTATTGAGGCGGTAGTGAGGCGGATTAGGGGTTAATAACTTTATTATAGTAGCGGTGCGGTCCGCTCGGCAGATTAGGGGTTAATAAGTGTAGGCAGGTGGAGGCGACGTTGAGGGGGGCAGATTAGGGGTTAATAAATATAATATAGGGGTCGGCGGTGTTAGGCGCAGCAGATTAGGGGTACATAGCTATAATGTAGGTGGCAGCGGTGTACGGAGCGGCAGATTAGGGGTTAATAATAATATGCAGGGGTCAGCGATAGTGGGGGCAGCAGATTAGTGGTTAATAAGTGTAAGGTTAGGGGTGTATAGACTCGGGGTTCATGTTAGGGTGTTAGGTGCAGACTTAGGAGGTGTTTCCGCATAGCAAACAATGGGGCTGCGTTAGGAGCTGAATGCTGCTTTTTTGCAGGTGTTAGGTTTTTTTTCAGCTCAAACAGCCCCATTGTTTTCTATGGGGGAATCGTGCACAAGCACGTTTTTGAAGCTGGCCGCGTCCGTAAGCAACGCTGGTATCTAGAGTTGCAGTGGCGGTAAATATGCCTGTACGCTCCCTTTTTGGAGCCTAACGCAGCCATTCTGTGAACTCTAAATAGCAGCGGTATTTAAAAGGTGCGGGAGAAAAAAAGCACACGTAGCTAACGCACCCCTTTGGCCGCAGAACTCTAAATCTAGCCGGAAGTAAGTTCATACTAAGAAATAAAAATTCCTTACAGACATTAATAACAATAAAATATTAAACAGTAATGTTCTAAAAATTAGTTTCTAAAAACTTAATAACACCAGTGTTATAAATGCATTAAAAACTACAATTCTAATTTAAAACTACAATTCTGATAGAAAAGACTCCAATAGCTGCTAATATGTTAGGTGATGGGCATATAATAAAGTGAAAACTAGTAGAGGCATAAGTTGATACAGTAACAATAAACCACTATAAATTGATAAGAGGGGTTAGTTTTCAAACACTAGTATGAATTAATATTGAAAACAATGATAAGCCTTTTCTGTGTTGGTAGTATGTAACAGGTGTTTCAAAGTGGTGTGTGTCTTATTAGACACAGTGTTGCAAGCTTTAATTAGAGGGCTTTTCCTAGCAGGTGTTTTTCCTAGCAGGTGTTTACCCACAGTATTTTTTTACTAAGAAATACAAGCTTTCAGAGGTGAATTACATTATGTCTGGCAACATAGGAGTTAACACTCCCTCCCACAATACGCTCCACCCACTGAAACAAGAGTTTAAAAGGCGACTACAGTAAGCTGATGGGCATCTTGAAAAAGGCTCTGTTGCCGATACGCGTTGATCCGCCCTACAGCTACAGACAAACTTTGCACCCAGGACCGTTGTCTCTAACAGGAGGTTTGAAATAAGAAATCCCTGTTAGTTAATGTACAGCGAGAGGAGCCACATACTGAAAAATATTTAAAAGGAATGAAGTGCGCGCACTTAATTTAAACAAGGAGAACCTCTGATTAGTCACAAAGAACCCACGTGACTCTATTGCCGAACCGGACAGCTGATATATCAAACACTGACAGGAAAAGTAAGAATACACGGAGGAGCGTTTTTTATACATAAAGGTACTGTGTGACATCTCTAATTGGAAACTTTTAAAGGAACTACAAAAAAGGAAAGACTGTGGGTAAACACCTGCTAGGAAAAGCCCTCTAATTAAAGCTTGCAACACTGTGTTTAATAAGACACACAGCATTTTGAAAACACTCATTACAGACTATCAATACAGAAAAGGCTTATCATTGTTTTTACCATTGGTTCATACTGGTGTATGAAAGCTAACTATACTTATCAATCTGCAATGGTTTATTGTTACTGTATCAACCTATGCTAGGAAAATCCCTCTAATTAAAGCTTGCAACACTGTGTCTAATAAGACACACACCACTTTGAAACACCTGTTACATACTACCAACACAGAAAAGGCTTATCATTGTTTTCAATATTAATTCATACTAGTGTTTGAAAACTAACTCCTCTTATCAATTTATAGTGGTTTATTGTTACTGTATCAACTTATGCCTCTACTAGTTTTCACTTTATTATATGCCCATCACCTAACATATTAGCAGCTATTGGAGTCTTTTCTATCAGAATTGTAGTTTTAAATTAGAATTGTAGTTTTTAATGCATTTATAACACCGGTGTTATTAAGTTTTTAGAATCTAATTTTTAGAACATTACTGTTTAATATTTTATTGCTATTAATGTCTGTAAGGAATTTTTATTTCTTAGTATGAACTTACTTAATAAATTAACATTATAACACTAATCTGCATACTATCCCTTTTTTCTCATTTTTAATTAGGATCCATATTTTCTACCTAAAATCTAAAACTTGTGAGGATCCCTAGTTCCCAGTACTAATTTAATCACAAATATATTTAACTATATTTTTTTGCACCCCTACTTTTCACTACAACAATTATCCATACTGCACGTATACTATATACACAGAAGATCTACCTGGTGACATAGAGTCACTTTAAACTTACTGCTCTAACACTAATTTCACACCTATTTACTCTCACAATTTTTTTTTATTTATTTATTTAACCTTACATAAACAAGGAGAAATGAGCATGTTTTAACTTTCATTAACACTTTCACTAAGCAGCTTTCCATGCAGCACACATTATATTATCACTGAAAAGATAGAAGATTATTATACTATTTAATTTTATCATCATACCTGAACCTCATATTATTGGTATTATCTACCCTAACTAAAAGATTAACACTTTCATTAACACTTTCACTAAGTAGCTTTCTACGCAGCACACAATATATTACCACTGAAAAGATAGAAGATTATTATACTAATTTATTTTATCATCACACCTTGAACTTATTATTGGTATTCTTTAAAGATAGAAGATTATTATATTATATTATTTTATTTTATTTTACCATCACACCTCATATAAGATTTAATATTGGTATTCTCTACCCCAATTTAAATTTAAATTAATGCAAAGGTCTTAAGTTATATACATTTCCAGATTGCGGTTCAGCTCCCCTTCCTACCCCACTATAATTTCTTTTTGCAATTATTGCAATGGCAACTGAAGGTAAGGGAGCCTTCCTTTTACAAGATAAAAATACTAAATGCTGGATTGCTTTGTTGTTATTTTTTTGACAATCTAAGAATCGAAAGACTTCCTCCTCTTGTACTCAGAGGGTGGGTTCCCCCTAAACCTCTTTGAGACCGAACTCTACCTGGTCAAAATACAAGCAATCCAAAAAGCCTACTCCCACCTCATGAATGTGTGGCCCCCTTTCGTCTGAATCTTTTTTTCAGGAGGTCTAGATGTAATGATCAGATTTCCCTGAAACATACTGTATATAGGGGCCTATTTATCAAAGCGTCAACTATGTTGCATTTGCGGGCGTCAATACGCTCGCCAAACATTGCGGGCGCGGATCTGAATACGATCTCCTTATTTATCAAAAAAGCCATCAAAAACACGCACATCAAGTATGGTGCGAAGAGCATCGGACTGGTGTTAACTAACATTCATCGATGTCGTGGTTATTGTGGTTTTTCCCAACTTTATTTATATCATTTTATTACTGTCCACGAACAAGCACATTTCTCTTTAGCACATTATTGTATAAAGTGTAAATGTATTCTTTTTCTGAGCAGGACTAATTGCGAATATAGCAAGTAGCGACATATATGGTGCAAAGTGGATAGTGAATTATTCTAATTCTTTTTAAGATTGTACATACATATTTTAGTATGTATATACACACACATATATATATATATAGATATAGATATATGTGTGTTATGTCAGAAATCTTTTGCAAACATATTTACATGTCCCTAAGTTCCTTTTTTTGTTCTAAACAATGTTGTCTGCAAGATCCACTATAGTAGATGGACAGATGACAAAAATATGGAGTATCTATCACAGAATAGTCATTCCCTATAGTATAGTAGTAAATCAATCCTCTAAATGTAAAGTTATTGTTTAATAAACAAAATAGAGGTGGTACTTGATGTTTATTATAGTACCTCACAAATTGGTTGATTCACCAGGCTGAGGTCACTTATTATTTATTGTGTAACTAGACATAGGTAATACTGGCCTATATTAGGTGTAAATTACACTATTGCCAACAGTCTGTATGGATATTAAATAATCACTATATAATCAGCCCACTTTTTAATGAATCTGTATAAGCTAATGTAAGGTTTCTATAGTAATTCTCTTGCTGATATAAATTGTTACATTAATGTAAATAGGCACTGATAATATTGGTATGTGCTCAGTTGCCGTACGGCAACTGGTGGAAACAGTGTATCATAACACTGAGCAGATACCAATATTATCAGTGCCTATTTACATTAATGTAACAATCGATATTAGCAAGAGGATTCAGCTATTTTATGGGATATTAAAATGAATATTATCCATTACTTTCAGTCTGTTCAGTAGTAACAGCCTTAAATACATATTAAGAGGATCTATTTACTACTATTATTATACTGATAGGGCTGCAGGGTAATAGTAACTTTATGGTTGCATTTTAGATGGATCTTTAATTAGCAATAATAAAAAGGACTTTCGAAACAATACCTGTATTATTTATCTACCACGGATAATGTTACTGTATGGTGGCACAGCTTAACAAATATTTAAGTGGAATATAATGAATGTTACTAACAGGACGTTTATAAAGACCTTCACTACAGAAAATCTACTAATAGATCATTTGAACTCATTACTATAGAAACCTCACATTAGCTTATACAGATTCATTGAGAAGCGGGCTGATTATATAGTGATAATTTAATATCCATACAGATCGTTGGCAATAGTGTAATTTACACCTAATATAGGCCAGTATTACCTATGTCTAGTCACACAATAAATAATAAGTGACATCAGCCTGGTGAATCAACTAATTTGTGAGGTACTATAATGAACATCCCGTACCAACTCTATTTCGTTCATTAAACAATAACTCTACACTTAGAGGATTGATTTACTACTATACTATAGGGAATGACTATTCAGTGATAGATACTCTATATTTTTGTCATCTGTCCATCTACTATAGTGGATCTTGCAACATATAAAGCCAATTTGCTTATATTTACTAGCTGGTATAATTACTAGTCACTCCGCGACGTTCTTATTTCAGCTGGTATACATAACCGGGGGTTCATTGCTGCTAGCATTTTAGTTTTAATTTACCGATTGTTTTAATATTGTTCTAATAAAGTTTTATGTTTTAATTCTTCTATGATGTTAATACCCCAGTTTCAATATACTTCTAGGGTCTCATTTAAGTGCTTATATAGTATCACCTTTTCTGTCTAATTCCTTTAACTGACAAGAGTTCGACTATGAAGCCTATGGCTATTTCCCTCCAAGGTCATAGCCCATAAGGATGTTTTCTATCTCTCTTCGAGACAGAATAAATCTTGCAGGTCAGTACATGATCAGTGGTATCTTTAGTCAGAGATGGCTACCAAAAGATCTGTTGGCTAGGTCTAATGTTTTGTGGATACCTGGATGACCTGCGAGATGAGAATCATGAATAATCTAGGAGGTACATACAATTGGTTCTGGTGGTAATACAGACAATCATTCTCAATATGGAGTTTAGAATAAGGAATAGTGTCATCATTTCTCTGATTTTCTTTAAACAACCTTGTATTATCCAAGGTAAATCCAATAAAATCATCAGTAGGAATTATAGATTTTTGAGAAAAAGATGGATGTGGTTTCTCGTGTAGTCTAGATAAGGCATCTGCCTTCCCATTTTTGCTTGCTCGACGATAGGTGATGAGGTAGGTGAATCACGATAAGTAAAGATTCCACCTAACTTGTCTTGCAGATAAAGTTTGGTTTGTCTTCAAGTACTGTAAATTTCTATGATCCGTATAGATGATTATGGGAAGAGCAGTTACCCTGAGGAGGTGACGCCAGAGTTCTAAAGATGCTCTGATTGCCAGTAGCTCTTTTTCACCTGTGGAGTAATTTAACTCTGGGGTAGACATTACCCTGGAATAGAATGCGATAGGATGGACAGGGTGTTTAATACTTTCTCTTTGAGATAGAACTGCACCAATGGCGAAGTCAAAGGCGTCAAGTTCTAGGATGTATTGTAGTGATGGGTTAGGAAAGCGGAGTATGGGTGCAGATGTGAATTTATGTTTTAAGCTGTCAAAAACTGATTATGTTTCTTTAGTCCATAAGAATTTAACAGTGGATTTGGTGAGGTTAGTGAGTGGTTTTGTGAAGTGAGCGAAATTGATAGAAATTTGCGAAACCCGTAAATTTCTGAACCTGTTTTTTGGATCTAGGTGTAGGCCACTGTCTTATGGATTGTACCTTAGTTTTCTCCATATTTATACCCTTAGGAGTTATTACATAACCCAAAAAACTGATCTCCTCTGTGTTAAAAGTACATTTTCAGGTTTTGGAAATAAATAGTTATCCCTGAGTCTTGAGAGTACGGTTCTTACATGTTTTATATGTTCAGGTAGGGTCTTAGAGAATACGAGTTTATCGTCAAGGTAGATAACTAGATATGTATCTAATAGGTCTCAGAAGATATCATTTATCAAGTGTTGGAAAGTTGCTGGGGCGTTACACAACCCGAATAGCATAACAGTGTACTTTTACAATCCATAACGAGTACGAAAAGCTGTTAGCCATCACCTGACCTGACCCTAATTAGATTGTAGGCACCCCTAAGATCTAATTTAGTGAAGTATCTAGGACCTACAAGTCTTTCGATAAGTTCAGGGATGATCGGAAGGGGTATCTATTTTTAACAGTTCTTTTGATTAATTCCCTGTAGTCAACTATGGGTCTCAAAGTATTGTCTTTGTTTTTAACAAAAAATATACCTGCACCAGCTAGTGAGGTTGAAGGTCCTATAAACCCTATTCCTCATAATGTGTCTTGAGATGGTCTAATTTAAGTTTTAATAAGGGAAACATATGTCCACAGGGTATATCTGCTCCTGGTAGGAGTTTGATGGGTCAGTCATATTTCCTATGTGGGGGGTAAATTCTCAGACTCATTTTTATCAAAGAAGTCACTGAAATCAGAATACTCTTGTGGGATAGGAGATTCTGAAGTTTGTAAAACATGTAGTGAAGGATAGCAGGTTTGTATACAGTAATCCGTTTTTAAGTCAACAGAAGAAGTGGACCAAGAAATACTGGGGTTGTGTAAGTTGAGCCATTTTATACCAAACATTACAGGGAACATGGGAGAAGGTATGACATCAAAATACATATATTCAGTGTGATGAGAGACAGTGGTAACAAGGAGTGGAATGGTTTGAAAAGTAACTGGACCAGTGGAAATTTCATTACCATCAATTACACACAAGAAAATAGGGTTTTTCTTCTTTTTTAATATGTGGGATCTTATTTATATCCATGAAAGTTTTATCTATATAATTAGCACTAGCTCCAGAATCAATAATCGCCTGGGTGTTGACTCAAAGTACTTCCAACTGTAACAGAATAAGAAGAGAGCAGTGAGTGGAATCTTTAGGTTGTATACTTAAACAATCTTCAAAATTTTGACTCTTACTCTTTTTCTGGGGTGGCAGTAGTGGGCAATCTTTTACACCATGTTCAGTGGCTGCACAGTACATGCACAAATTGTTGGCACATCTCCTAAGTTTTTCTTGAGGATTTAGTTGACCCCTAAGGAAGCCAATTTCCATAGGTTCTGTAGTACCTTTGGACGGGAATTTAGTAAGTGAGGGAGTACTGGTAGGCAGAGATGACCGTTTGAAAGGGGTGTCATATAAAGTTTTCTCTTGTCTTCTCTCTCTGAAACGTCTGTCTAAAGTAATACTAAGAGTGATTAATTCTTCAAGGGAGTTAGGTAGCTCAGTGCGAGCCTTAACAACCTCTGACAACCCCAGGCAGAACTGATTCCTCAATGACAGATCGTTCCACTCGCTGTCTTTTGCCCATAATTTGACACTGGTGATGTATTCCTTAATAGGTCTCTTATGTTGTTTGAGTGATCTCATAGCAGCTTATGCTGTGAGCTGTTTATATGGATCTTCGTATAGCTGGGACATGGCCTTAAAGAATTTGTCTAGGGACTGTAGTATGGGGTCATTAGATTCAAAGTAGGTATTTGCCCATATATGTTGCTCACCCCTGAGATAAGAAATAGTGGTGAGTACCTTAGATCAGTCTGATGCGTAGGTTTTGTGTTTGAGAGTGAATAATAGGAGACAAGCGTTTTTAAATTCCCTGAATTGGGACCGATCTCCAAAAAAGTAAGGTGCTTTGTATTAACATTAAGGTGTAAAAAAATATATGCAATAGGTTTTTAATATAAGGTTCAGCAACGTTTTATGACCATATAGGCAAGGTTGCAATCATCTTCATAGACTGCTATTGTTCTGTGCAGTGATGTTGGTATTATACACAATTATACATTAAGGGGTGTTAGTGTATACACTAAGGGGGTGATAGAGGGGGCGTAATAATCATTATCAATAGACTGCGCTATAAGTCCATGGTGTCACGTCGCTTCTTGCTCCGTCCTGGCTGTTGCCAGGGACGTGGCCGTTGCTGCTCTGGCTGTTGCCAGGGATGCAGCGGTATCTGTGAGCATGCGGCGATGACGTCATCACTGCACATCTCTTCCTCTGAAGCTGGATCCTTTGAGCTGCTTGGCGCGAATCTGCGCCTATGTAAGTACCTGCAGTGCTTACATACACTGCCCAAGTGCTTCTTGTGCTCCTGGGTGCTGTGTTACTGAATTGCTGGATTGCTATACTATTATTGAAATCTGCCTGTCTGACCACTCTGCTTGCTTAACCCCTGAATTGCTGGATTGCTATACTGTTACTGAACTCTGCCTCTCTGACCACTCTGCTTGCTTAACCCCTGAACTGCTGGATTGCCATACTGATATTGAACTCTGCCTGTCTGACCACTATGCTTGCTTAACCCCTGAACTGCTGGATTGCCATACTGATATTGAACTCTGCCTGTCTGACCACTCTGCTTGCTTAACCCCTGAACTGCTGGATTGCCATATTGTTGCTGAACTCTGCCTGTATGACCATTCTATTGGTTTACCCCTGAACTTTATTTCTTTTGATGCTGATCCTGCTCTTTCTATTGGTTTACCCCTAAACTGCTTTACTGCGATATTGCCTTCCTGTTGCTGGACTCAGCCTGTCATGACCATTCTCTGTCTTCTTCTTATTGCCCTGAAGGACTACCCTGTCTACCGTGAGTACTGCTTACCTCATTTCACTAACTTACTCTGCTCTGGGTTATTTCCTATCATTCCACCTGACGGCGGGATAAGAAGACTACTGGCCAAGTTTGGTCTGATAGAGAGATATCCCACGAGCATTACATTATACTTGGGCACTGGACCCAAATGAGGTAGCAAGAGAAGTCTCTCTTCAGGGACAGATGCTGAGAACCCATACCATGCACTTGTAGAATTTGGATTCTAAACTAGAGGCTATAACCACTATGCTCTCCTCACTGGTTGCAGAGAAAAACGCTGCTCCTGTTGTTACACAGCCGGTCCCTGCTGCTAGTGCTGCAGCTTCTTCCCCTGCTTTTGGAAGTATACCCCGGATACCATTACCTGACAAATATGATGGTACTACCAACTGTAGGGGTTTTCTCAACCAGTGCAGGCTGCACTTTCACATCTTCTGTGTTTGGGACCTCCGGCCACGCTTCTGCTGCAGAGTACTCTCTCTTGGATCTCCGCCAGAGCAATAGATTTGTGGCACAATACGCCATTGAGTTTCGCACCTTTGCACTTGAGACCAGTTGGGATGGCAGTGCTCTCAAGGCGGAATTTAGGAGAGGTTAACATGAGCGCATCAAGGACGAGCTTACTTATCGTGATGTTCCTTCTTCCCTGGATGAATTCATAACACTTTGTATCAGTCTAGATTCTCGCTTTCATGAGAGACAAGCTGAGAGAGACAGAACTCGTAGAACCCTTCCCTCTTGTCCTCCTACTCATCCGGTTTCTAGACTATCTTCTTCCCCTTCAGCATCTCCAGTTACCTCTGTAGAATCTGAAAGGCAGAGAAGAAAGCGATTGAGACTGTGTTTTTAATGTGGTTCTAACTCACACCAACTAAAGAACTTTGATGTTCTGCCAGGAAAAGTCAATGCTTAGTGGATAAAACTGGATACCTCTAAGCTTGAACTCTACTAAATCCCCTCACTTTTCTCGGATCCTGGTACCTGTTACCCTTACCTTCCTTTAGAATTCTTTCCAAACTCAAGCCTTCATTGATTCAGGGGCAGCTGGAAATTTTCTTGATCACCGTTTTATGATTCAGGCAGGGTTGCCTCTTCTACAGAAAAAACAATGTCTCAAAATAACTACTGGATGGCACTCCCCTTGGATTGACTGTGGAAGTGCTTCATACTGAACAGTTGCAGTTCAATGTCATTCATTCCCCAGCACAGCCTGTCATCCTTGGTCTTCCTTGGCTTTGTATACACAACCCGCAATTTGACTGGACTGAGGGACAGTTGGCCTCCTGGGGTACATCCTGCTTCTTCTTCTGCCTGGCTAAGGTTACTCCTCTGCACCACATCCCCGTAGCCAGTCTACTGACCCCTTCAAGTCTTCCCTCAGTATACGCAGATTTTACAGATGTGTTTGAAAAGAAAGCAGCTGATGTGCTGCCACCCACCGTCCTTACGACTGCAAAATTGACCAATTTCCTGTAGCCCCACTTCCTATAGGGAGGACTTATCCTCTCTCCAAAGCGGAAACCAAGGCCATGGAGGATTATATACAAGAGAACCTAGCTAAAGGTTTTATTCACCCTTTCTCTTCTCCTGCCGGGGCTGGCATCTTTTTCACCAGTAAAAAGGATGGTGGACTCAGACCCTGTATCGACTACAGAGCCCTAAACAACATTACTATCAAGAATCGCTATCCTATTTCTTTAATCACTGAACTGTATGATTCACTCTAAAATGCTCGCTACTTCACTAAGTTGGATCTACGTGGAGCATACAATCTTATTCGTATCATCCGAGGGCATGAATGGAAGACTGCCTTCAACACGAGATTGGGGCATTACAAATACCTTGTAATGCCTTTTGGACTGTGTAATGCCCCTGCTGTCTTCCAAGCATTTGTCAACAATGTCTTCCGTGACCTCTTCAATCGCACTATCATCGTTTATCTGAATGACATCCTTATTTTCTCCTCCACCCTTGAGGAGCATCATGAACATGTGAAACAGATACTTCGCCTCAGAGACAATTCTCTGGTAGCCAAACTGGAGAAATGTGAGCTTGATCAAGTTCAGATCCAGTTCCTTAGTTATGTCATCTCGAAGGTAAGTTTTTCCATGGATCCTTCTAAGCTCACCGCAGTTCTGGAATGGCCTCAACCCACCTCATTAAAAGAACTACAAAGATTCTTGGGGTTCTCCAATTATTACCACAAGTTTATAAAGAACTTTTCCCAAATAGTTGCTCCACTCACTGAGTTGACTAAACGAAACAGAGACTGCAAAAATGGTCCTCCTGAAGCCATGGATGCCTTCTCTCATCTGAAAAAAGGCTTTTTGTTCTGCTCCTGTACTCCGCCATCCTGATCCTGACCTGCAGTTTATTTTAGAGGTTGACGCCTCCGAGATAGGAGCTGGAGCAGTATTAACCCAAAGGGATCCTTTAACCTCCAAGTTGCATTCTGTAGCCTTTTTCTCCAAACACTTTACTCCTCCTGAGAAGAATTACGATGTAGGTAATCGTGAACTCTTAGCCATTAAGATGGCCCTAAATAGAAAAAAACGAAGATCCAGCAAGCTCCAAAAGGTAGGGTTGTATTCAAAAAGAAAAAAAGGCACACACACTAAATACAGGGTATAAGGAAAATAATAAGAGCTAAAATCATAGAAAAACGCTATGACCCATGGCTCCCTGCCCGTCTTACGCGTTTCAGCTGAGAAAATGCCTTAATCATAGACCATGGACATACATCCGGTTTACACCCTTTAATAGCACCACTAATGTGCATCAAGGGTGTACAGCTGTGATAATTAAGATGGCCCTGACTGATTTGTGTCATTGGCTAGAGGGTACTGCCAATCCGATTCAGATTCTCACTGACCACAAGAATCTGATGTACCTAGAGACTGCTCATCAACTCAATCCTCGACAGGCCAGGTGGGTCTTATTCTTTTCCCGTTTTAACTTTGTAGTCTCTTATCTTCCTGGGACCAAAAATAAAAAGGCTGACGCCCTTTCCCGTCAGTTTCCTCAGTCTACTGACTCTTATGAAGCTCCTATTGAACACATCATACCCCCTTCCTGTGTGGTTGCTTAACTTAACACCTCTCTACTTCAAAGACTGCAACGTGCCAGTCTAGAAAGCCCCCTGAAGCCTCCACGGCTCCTGATATCTTCTTTGTACCTCTGAACCTACGCAGCCCTGTGCTATCCTTGGCTCATGATAGCAAACTATCAGGACATCCTGGTTTGACAAGAACTTTTAAGCTTCTTTCCCGACATGTATGGTGGCCTACCATGAGGTCTGATGCTCAGGATTATGTAAAAGCCTGCATGACTTGTGCTGCCAATAAGACTCTCCGATCCTTGCCTCCTGGCTTACTCCAACCGTTGTCCCTCCCCAAACAACCATGGACACACATAACAATGGATTTCATTGTAGACCTCCCTCCTTCTGACCATCATACAGCTATCTGGGTTGTGGTGGATCAATTCTCCAGACTTGCTCAGTTTATACCCTTAAATAAACTACCATTTGCCCAAGAATTATCATCTCTTTTTCTGTTACATGTGGTACGACTTCACGGCATTCCTGTGAATATTGTTTTGCAAATTGATTGGAACCACTGTTTCCTTGTCTTCTGGCTACCATCCCCAGACTAATGGGCTGAAAGAGAGTGAATCAAGATCTTGAAGCCTATCTCAGAGCTTTTGCTAATTCTCTTCATACCAATTGGTCTGAATTGTTGCCCCTAGCCGAGCTGACTAAGAACACTCACTGGCACTCTTCTCTACGATGTTCTCCATTTCAAGCTGCAGCAGGCTACCAACCTTGTGTCTTTCCTCTTTTCGCTCAGTCCACAGGGGTCCCTGCTGCAGACCAACACGTTACTAACCTCACTACTTATTGGCAACGTATTCACTCTCAGTTACGTTTAGCTGTTTCCAGATACAAGAGGTTTGCTGATCATCATAGAGCTTCTGTTCGTCCCTTTTCAGTAGGTGAACGTGTTTTGGTCTCTACTCGACATATTCGTCTACATCAATCCAGTCACATATTAGGGACTAGGTTTATCGGCCCTTACAAAGTCCTTAAAAGACTGTCTCCTCTTGCCTACAAAGTGGCCTTACCCAGATCCCTGCGCATACACCCAGTCTTCCACATTTCACTACTCAAGCCCTACATCAAGAACAGATACACTCAGCTCCGACCTCCTCCTCCTCCACTCTTGATTCATGGTGACCCTGAGTATGAGGTTGCTAAGATCCTGGACTCCAGATACAGGTGCAGGCAACTACAGTATCATGCATTAGAAGGGTTACTCTGTAGCAGATCATTCCTGGGTTCCTGCCTGTGATGTGCATGCTCCATATTTGGTCTCCAGATTCCATGCTGCTCATCCTTTGAAGCCGACTCTGGTTCCCGGAGGGAACCCTTGAGGGGGGCTATGTAACGCCGCTTCCTGCGCCGCCATGGCTGTTGCCAGGGACACGGCGGTTGCTGCTCTGGCTGTTGCCAGGGATGCAATGATTCCTGTGAGCATGCGGTGAGGACGTCATTGCTGCACGTCTCTTCCTCTGAATACGGATCCTTTGAGCTGCTTGGCTCAAATCGGCGCCTATGTAAGTACTACCTGCAGTGCTTACATACACTGCCCAAGTATAGGTGTTGCTTCTTGTGCTCTTAGGTGCTGTGTTACTGAATTGCTGGATTGCTATACTGTTATTGAACTCTGCCTGTCTAACCACTCTGCTTGCTTAACCCCTGAATTGCTGGATTGCTATACTGTTATTGAACTTTGCATGTCTGACCACTCTGCTTGCTTAACCCCTGAACTGCTGGATTGCCATATTGTTGCCAAACTCTGCCTGTCTGACCATTCTTCTGGTTTACCCCTGAACTGTTACACTGCTGGATTTCCTTTGATGCTGATACCCGCCTGTTCCTGCTCTTTCTATTGGTTCACCGCTAAACTGCTTTACTGTGGGATTGCCTTTCTGTTGCCGGACTCAGCCTGTCCTGACCATTCTCTGTCTTCTTCTTATTGCCCTGAAGGACTACCCTGTCTACCGTGAGTACTGCTTACTTCATTTCTCTAACTTACTCTGCTCTGGGATATTTCCTATCATTCCACTTGACAGCAGGATAAGAAGACTACTGTTCAAGTTTGGTCTGATAGAGAAAGAAGGGTTATCATGACAACTTTGCTCAAGTGCAGCCTATACTTTCAATGGATATCGCGACCGTGCTAATTTGCGCTGGTATTACAATTTGAAAGTTATACTGCTAGATTTAGAGTTTTGTCGGTAACGACCCGAAAAGCTAACGCCGGATTTTTTCTGGCCGCACCATAAAAATAACTCTGGTATTGAGAGTCCACATAAAGGCTGCGTTAGGCTCCAAAAAAGGAGCGTAGAGCATATTTAACGCAGCTTCAACTCTCGATACCAGAGTTGCTTACGGACGCGGCCAGCCTCAAAAACGTGCTCGTGCACGATTCCCCCATAGTAAACAATGGTGCTGTTTGAGCTGAAAAAAAAACTAACACCTGCAAAAAAGCCGCGTTCAGCTCCTAACGCAGCCCCATTGTTTGCTATGCGGAAACACTTCCTACGTCTGCACCTAACACTCTAACATGTACCCCGAGTCTAAACACCCCTAACCTTACACTTATTAACCCCTAATCTGCCGCCCCCGCTATCGCTGACCCCTGCATATTATTATTAACCCCTAATCTGCCGCTCCGTAAACCGCCGCTACTTACATTATCCCTATGTACCCCTAATCTGCTGCCCTAACATCGCCGACCCCTATATTATATTTATTAACCCCTAATCTGCCCCCCACAACGTCGCCTCCACCTGCCTACACTTATTAACCCCTAATCTGCCGACCGGACCTGAGCGCTACTATAATAAAGTTATTAACCCCTAATCCGCCTTACTAACCCTATAATAAATAGTATTAACCCCTAATCTGCCCTCCCTAACATCGCCGACACCTAACTTCAATTATTAACCCCTAATCTGCCGACTGGAGCTCACCGCTATTCTAATAAATGTATTAACCCCTAAAGCTAAGTCTAACCCTAACACTAACACCCCCCTAAGTTAAATATAATTTTAATCTAACGAAATTAATTAACTCTTATTAAATAAATTATTCCTATTTAAAGCTAAATACTTACCTGTAAAATAAATCCTAATATAGCTACAATATAAATTATAATTATATTATAGCTATTTTAGGATTAATATTTATTTTACAGGTAACTTTGTATTTATTTTAACCAGGTACAATAGCTATTAAATAGTTAAGAACTATTTAATAGCTAAAATAGTTAAAATAATTACAAAATTACCTGTAAAATAAATCCTAACCTAAGTTACAATTAAACCTAACACTACACTATCAATAAATTAATTAAATAAAATACCTATAATTATCTACAATTAAACCTAACACTACACTATCAATAAATGAATTAAATACAATACCTACAAATAACTACAATGAAAATAAACTAAACTCTAAAGTAAAAAAAATAAAAAAGAACTGTTACAAAAAATAAAAAAATATTTACAAACATAAGAAAAATATTACAACAATTTTAAACTAATTACACCTACTCTAAGCCCCCTAATAAAATAACAAAGCCCCCCAAAATAAAAAAATGCCCTACCCTATTCTAAATTACTAAAGTTCAGCCAATCGGATTGAACTTGATTCTGATTGGCTGATTCCATCAGCCAATCAGAATATTCCTACCTTAATTCCGATTGGCTGATAGAATCCTATCAGCCAATCGGAATTCGAGGGACGCCATCTTGGATGACGTCGTTTAAAGGAACCGTCATTCGTCGTTCAGTCGTCGGCCAGGATGGATGTTCCGCGTCGGAGGTCTTCAGGATCCTGCCGCTCCGCTCCGGATGCATGACCATAGAAGATCCCGCTTGGATGAAGACTTCAATCGGATGGAAGACCTCTTCTGCCCCGCTTGGATGAAGACTTCAGCCGGATCATGGACCTCTTCAGCCCCCCACTTGGGCTTGGATCAGGACATCGGAGGAGCTCTTCTGGATCGATCGGTGAACCTGGTATGGTGAAGATAAGGTAGGAAGATCTTCAGGGGCTTAGTGTTAGGTTTATTTAAGGGGGGTTTGGGTTAGATTAGGGGTATGTGGGTGGTGGGTTGTAATGTTGGGGGGGAGTATTGTATGGGTTTTTTTACAGGCAAAAGAGCTGAACTTCTTGGGGCATGCCCCGCAAAGGGCCCTGTTCAGGGCTGGTAAGGTAAAAGAGCTTTGAACTTTAGTAATTTAGAATAGGGTAGGGCATTTTTTTATTTTGGGGGGCTTTGTTATTTTATTAGGGGGCTTAGAGTAGGTGTAATTAGTTTAAAATTGTAATATTTTTCTTATGTTTGTAAATATTTTTTTATTTTTTGTAACTTAGTTCTTTTTTATTTTTTGTACTTTAGATAGTTTATTTCATTGTAGTTATTTGTAGGTATTGTATTTAATTCATTTATTGATAGTGTAGTGTTAGGTTTAATTGTAGATAATTATAGGTATTTTATTTAATTAATTTATTGATAGTGTAGTGTTAGGTTTAATTGTAACTTAGGTTAGGATTTATTTTACAGGTAATTTTGTAATTATTTTAACTATTTTAGCTATTAAATAGTTCTTAACTATTTAATAGCTATTGTACCTGGTTAAAATAAATACAAAGTTACCTGTAAAATAGATATTAATCCTAAAATAGCTATAATATAATTATAATTTATATTGTAGCTATATTAGGATTTATTTTACAGGTAAGTATTTAGCTTTAAATAGGAATAATTTATTTAATAAGAGTTAATTAATTTCGTTAGATTAAAATTATATTTAATTTAGGGGGGTGTTAGGGTTAGGGTTAGACTTAGCTTTAGGGGTTAATACATTTATTAGAATAGCGGTGAGCTCCAGTCGGCAGATTAGGGGTTAATAATTGAAGTTAGGTGTCGGCGATGTTAGGGAGGGCAGATTAGGGGTTAATACTATTTATTATAGGGTTAGTGAGGCGGATTAGGGGTTAATAACTTTATAATAATAGCGGTGCGGTCCACTCTGCAGATTAGGGGTTAATAAGTGTAGGCAGGTGGAGGTGACGTTGAGGGGGGCAGATTAGGGGTTAATAAATATAATATAGGGGTCGGCGGTGTTAGGGGCAGCAGATTAGGGGTACATAAGTATAACGTAGGTGGCGGCGCTTTGCGGTCGGCAGATTAGGGGTTAATTATTGTAGGTAGCTGGCTGCAACGTTGTGGGGGGCAGGTTAGGGGTTAATAAATATAATATAGGGGTCGGCGGTGTTAGGGGCAGCAGATTAGGGGTACATAAGTATAACGTAGGTGGCGGTCGGCAGATTAGGGGTTAAAAAAATTTAAGCGAGTGGCGGCGATGTGGGGGGACCTCGGTTTAGGGGTACATAGGTAGTTTATGGGTGTTAGTGTACTTTAGAGTACAGTAGTTAAGAGCTTTATGAACCGGCGTTAGCCCAGAAAGCTCTTAACTACTGACTTTTTTCCTGCGGCTGGAGTTTTGTCGTTAGATGTCTAACGCTCACTTCAGACAAGACTCTAAATACCGGAGTTAGAAAAATCCCATTGAAAAGATAGGATACGCAATTTACGTAAGGGGATCTGCGATATGGAAAAGTCACGGCTGAAAAGTGAGCGTTAGACCCTTTTTTTAATGACTCCAAATACCGGAGGTAGCCTAAAACCAGCGTTAGGAGCCTCTAACGCTGGTTTTCACGGCTACCGCCCAACTCTAAATCTAGGCCATAGTTTGCACTTGAGTGAAAGCCGAAACTGCACTAGAATATTTAGCTTGACTTCAGACCTGAAGTAAACTGTAAGAGTTAAAAAAAACACATCAAAAACATATTAAAACAAACTGTTACACACATATATACACTTTTTGATAAAAATAAATAATATCAGATTAATATTAATAAAAGTTTTTTAAAGAGTTAAAAGGGCTATGGTATATGGGAAAGTGTTTGACTGGGAAGGGCTCCAATGTGTGTATGTATGTATATATATATATATATATGTGTGTGTGTGTGTATATTTATGTGTTTATGTGTGTAAATATGTATGTGCACATATACATATATTTATCTGTATATACAATATATATCTATATGTTTATCTATATATATTCATAAATATATATAGATATAGATAAATATTTTACAAAAACATATTCAGTTATATACAGAAATATATATTTTAAAATAAAAAGAACATTTTCTTCTATGTGAAGAACATAGGAATGTAAAGTATTCCTAACTCACTTCGGGTTTAGATCTAACACGGTGTCTGGTTAGCGCCCAAGCGGGGTTTTTTTTCAGGCCACCCCATAGAAGTCTATTGAGAGAAGAAACTAGCGTGGTCTTTTGCTTTCAAACTACATTTTTACTTTCATCTTGTAATATGCACGGTAACTCGGCCACTATACATTTTTACTTTCGACTTGTAATATGCACGGAAACCCGGCCACGATAAATTTTTACTTTAAGTACAGTTAGCGTGCAAGCGAAAAAGTAATTTAGCGCATCACTTGTAAATCTGGCCCTGTGCAGGTTAATACAATTTAAATAGCCTGAATAACCAATAGCATTTTTATTTTAAAAATCAGTGACAGATGTTACACTGATAGAGGTTTAAGTCAATGCCAAGTTTGCATTCAATATTTTATGTGTCTGTGGGTTAAAATAATCATTATACGTATGTGAAAATGTTATCAGGAATGGAACATAAACTCCAGATCAGAGGGTCATGTAGGACAGTTGTTTACAGAAACAAATACTTTTTTTCTTTCTTGGGGAAGGACAAATCACAACAGGGAGTAATTAAATGATGGGAATGTATTCTAAGCAGGGTGCCATGGGAACAATCTGTTATAGAATATTTTTTAAGACATTTATTAAATGGAAAAGCTTATATTTATCCAATCAAATTTATCAATGCTTAAAAGGGACAGTAAAGTCAAATTAAACTTAAAGGGGCAGTCTAGTCATAATTAAATTGTCATGATTCAGATAGGGCATGCAATTTTAAACAACTTTCCAATTTACTTTTACAATTAAATTTGCTTTGTACTCTTGGTATTCTTTGTTGAAAGCTAAGACTAGGTAGGCTTATATGCTAATTTCTAAGCCCTTGCACTTATCTCAGTGCATTTTGACAGTTTTCAAAGCTAGACAGCGCTAGTTCATGTGTGAAATATAGATATGGTGACCATATTGCCGCTTTAAAAAGGGGCACATAAGAAAAATACATATGTCAGGGCTGTTTTCAGGGCTGCTTAAAGAAATGTTTTGTATAAGAACCCTGACTAATGTATTTTTCATATGTGTCCCTTTTTAAAGCGGCAATATGGTCAGCCTACATATAGATAACATTGTGCTCTCTCCAGTGGAGTTTTTTTATTAGTCAGCACTGAATGGCTAAAATGCAAGTCTATCAAAACAACTGAGATAAGGGGGCAGTCTGCAGAGGCTTAGATACAAGGTAATCACAGAGGTATAATTAATATACAAAGTACAGTATATTAATATAACAGTGTTGGTTATGCAAAACTGGGGATATTGTAATTAAAGGATTAAGTATTTCATCCGAAACATGAGAAAGGCCCGATTATTTAAACTTTTGAAAAATGAATATTACATGACATTAAATACATCCCCGAAAAGAAAATCAATAACACAAAATTGAATTTATCTAAGAAACAAACACATAGATTATGAGTCTTGCGTTAGGGTTAAAAAGCAGCGTTGAGAGGTCCCAACACTGCTTTTTAACGCCCGCTGGTATTACGAGTCTTGCAGGTACAGGTGTACCGCTCACTTTTTTTCCGCGACTCGAACAAACCGCAAATCCACTTACGTCAATTGTGTATCCCATTGAAATAAATTAATTTGAATGGTAACTAAGACTCTATGGCCTCTAGTTATCAAGCCGTCAACCGCAAATACGCTGGAATTCCGCAGCGTATTTGTGGCGAGGCTGATTCGCCTTAGTTATCAAGCCCTACAGCCCAGCAAAAGTAGAATATAGTGACGTAAGCTTCGATACGCCGGACTCAGTCCAACACAGATCGATGCTTACGTCACTCCAGATATTCTGAACGCAAGTTCGGCACAATCTGACTACTTTTGGTAGTTATCATACTACTAGCAGGTACGCTCGCCACTATTCCGGGCCAGCGTACCTGGATTTCAATCCGCCGCCCTGGAGGCGGTAGATCGCATAGGAATAAATGGGAGTCTGACCATAGCGAAAGCTCATGTTCGCTGCTGCCCGATATCCCATTGATTCCTATGGGAAACGTCTGCACCTAACACCCTAACATGTACCCCTAATCTGCCCCCCCTACACCGCCGCAACTAAATAAATTTATTACCCCCTAAACCGCCGCTCCCGGACCCCTCCGCAACCTACATTATACATATTAACCCCTAATCTGCCGCCCCCTACACTGCCGCAACTAAATAAAGTTATTCCCCCCTAAATCGCCGCTCCCGGACCCCACCGCAACTATAATAAATATGTTAACCCCTAAACCGCCACTCCCGGACCCCGCCGCCACCTACATAATACTTATTAACCCCTATCCTGCCCCCCCTATACCGCCGCCACCTATAATAATTTATTAACCCCTATCCTGCCCCCCCTACACCGCCGCCACTATAATAAAATTATTAACCCCTAAACCTAAGTCTAACACTAACCCTAACACCCCCCTAACTTAAATATTAATTAAATAAATCTAAATAATATTACTCTTATTAACTAAATTATTCCTATTCCTCTTCTGCCCCATCGGATGAAGACTTCGGCCCGGCTGGGTGATGACGACTCAAGGTAGGGGGATCTTCAGGGGGTTAGTGATAGGTTTATTTAAGGGGGTTTGGGTGGGTTAGAGTAGGGGTGTGTGGGTGGTGGGTTTTAATGTTGGGGGGGTTGTATTTTTTCTTACAGGCAAAAGAGCTGATTACTGTGGGGCAATGCCCCGCAAAAAGCCCTTTTAAGGGCTGGTAAAAGAGCTGGTTACTTGGTAATGTAGAATAGGGTAGGGACTTTTATTATTTTTTTTTATTTATTTTATTAGGGGGCTTAGATTAGGTGTAAACTTGTAATATTTTTTTTCTGTAATTTAGTGGGGGGGTTTTGTAATTTAGTTTAGTTTATTTAATTGTATTTAATTGTAGGTATTGATAGCTAATTTATTTAAATAATTTAATTATAGTGTAGTGTTAGGTTTAATTGTAACTTAGGTTAGGATTTATTTTACAGGTGATTTTGTATTTCTTTTAGCTAGGTAGTTATTAAATAGTTAATAACTATTGTACCTAGTTAAAATAAATACAAAGTTGCCTGTAAAATAAATATAAATCCTAAGATAGCTACAATGTAATTATTAATTACATTGTAGCTATCTTAGGGTTTATTTTACAGGTTAGTATTTAGTTTTAAATTGGAATAATTTATTTAATGATAGTGTAGTGTTAGGTGTAATTGTAACTTAGGTTAGTTTTTATTTTACAGGTAAATTTGTCTTTATTTTAACTAGGTAGCTATTAATTAGTTAATAACTATTTAATAGCTAATGTACCTAGTTAAAATATATACAAACTTGCCTGTAAAATAAAAACTAACCTAAGTTACAATTACACCTAACACTACACTATCATTAAATAAATTATTCCAATTTAAAACTAAATACTAACCTGTAAAATAAACCCTAAGGTCTAGATTTGGAGTTTGGCGGTAGCCGTGAAAACCAGCGTTAGAGGCTCCTAACGCTGGTTTTAGGCTACCGCCAGTATTTGGAGTCACACAAAATAGGGTCTAACGCTCACTTTCCAGCCGTGACTTTTCCATACCGCAGATCCCCTTACGTAAATTGCGTATCCTATCTTTTCAATGGGATTTTTATAACTCCGGTATTTAGAGTCGTTTCTGAAGTGAGCGTTAGACATCTAACGACAAAACTCCAGCCGCAGGAAAAAAGTCAGTAGTTAAGAGCTTTCTGGGCTAACGCCGGTTTATAAAGCTCTTAACTACTGTACTCTAAAGTACACTAACACCCATAAACTACCTATGTACCCCTAAACCGAGGTCCCCCCACATCGCCGCCACTCGAAAAAAATTTTTTAACCCCTAATCTGCCGACCGCCACCTACGTTATACTTATGTACCCCTAATCTGCTGCCCCTAACACCGCCGACCCCTGTATTATATTTATTAACCCCTAACCTGCCCCCCACAACGTCGCCTCCACCTGCCTACACTTATTAACCCCTAATCTGCCGACCGCAAAGCGCCGCCACCTACATTATACTTATGTACCCCTAATCTGCTGCCCCTAACACCGCCGACCCCTATATTATATTTATTAACCCCTAATCTGCCCCCTCAACGTCGCCTCCACCTGCCTACACTTATTAACCCCTAATCTGCCGACCAGACCTGAGCGCTACTGTAATAAAGTTATTAACGCCTAATACGCCTCACTAACCCTATAATAAATAGTATTAACCCCTAATCTGCCCTCCCTAACATCGCCGACACCTAACTTCAATTATTAACCCCTAATCTGCCGACCGAATCTCGCTGCTATTCTAATAAATGTATTAACCCCTAAAGCTAAGTCTAACCCTAATACTAACACCCCCCTAAGTTAAATATAATTTAAATCTAACAAAATTAATTAACTCTTATTAAATAAATTATTCCTATTTAAAGCTAAATACTTACCTGTAAAATAAACCCTAATATAGCTACAATATAAATTATAATTATATTATAGCTATTTTAGGATTAATATTTATTTTACAGGTAACTTTGTATTTATTTTAACCAGGTACAATAGCTATTAAATAGTTAAGAACTATTTAATAGCTAAAATAGTTAAAATAATTACAAAATTACCTGTAAAATAAATCCTAACCTAAGTTACAATTAAACCTAACACTAGACTATCAATAAATTAATTAAATAAACTACCTACAATTATCTACAATTAACCTAACACTACACTATCAATAAATTAATTAAATACAATTGCTACAAATAAATACAATTAAATAAACTAGCTAAAGTACAAAAAATAAAAAAGAACTAAGTTACAAAAAATAAAAAAATATTTACAAACATAAGAAAAATATTACAACAATTTTAAACTAATTACACCTACTCTAAGCCCCCTAATAAAATAACAAAGCCCCCCAAAATAAAAAAATGCCCTACCCTATTCTAAATTACTAAAGTTCAAAGCTCTTTTACCTTACCAGCCCTGAACAGGGCCCTTTGCGGGGCATGCCCCAAGAAATACAGCTCTTTTGCCTGTAAAAAAAAACATACAATACCCAAGCCCTCCAACATTACAACCCACCACCCACATACCCCTAATCTAACCCAAACCCCCCTTAAATAAACCTAACACTAAGCCCCTGAAGATCATCCTACCTTGTCTTCACCTCACCGGGTATCACACCGATCCGTCCAGAAGAGCTCCTCCAATGTCCTGATCCAAGCCCAAGCGGGGGGCTGAAGAGGTCCATGATCCGGCTGAAGTCTTCATCCAAGCGGGGCAGAAGAGGTCTTCCATCCGATTGAAGTCTTCATCCAAGCGGCATCCATCCGGAGCGAAGCGGCAGCATCCTGAAGACCTCCACCGCGGAACATCCATCCTGGCCGACGACTGAATGACGAATGACGGTTCCTTTAAATGACGTCATCCAAGATGGCGTCCCTCGAATTCCGATTGGCTGATAGGATTCTATCAGCCAATCGGAATTAAGGTAGGAATATTCTGATTGGCTGATGGAATCAGCCAATCAGAATCAAGTTCAATCCGATTGGCTGATCCGATCAGCCAATCAGATTGAGCTTGCATTCTATTGGCTGTTCCGATCAGCCAATAGAATGCAAGCTCAATCTGATTGGCTGATTGGATCAGCCAATCGGATTGAACTTGATTCTGATTGGCTGATTCCATCAGCCAATCAGAATATTCCTACCTTAATTCCGATTGGCTGATAGAATCCTATCAGCCAATCGGAATTCGAGGGACGCCATCTTGGATGACGTCATTTAAAGGAACCGTCATTCGTCGTTCAGTCATCGGCCAGGATGGATGTTCCGCGGTGGAGGTCTTCAGGATGCTGCCGCTTCGCTCCGGATGGATGCCGCTTGGATGAAGACTTCAATCGGATGGAAGACCTCTTCTGCCCCGCTTGGATGAAGACTTCAGCCAGATCATGGACCTCTTCAGCCCCCCGCTTGGGCTTGGATCAGGACATCGGAGGAGCTCTTCTGGACGGACCGGTGTGATACCCGGTGAGGTGAAGACAAGGTAGGATGATCTTCAGGGGCTTAGTGTTAGGTTTATTTAAGGGGGGTTTGGGTTAGATTAGGGGTATGTGGGTGGTGGGTTGTAATGTTGGGGGGGGGTATTGTATGTTTTTTTTTACAGGCAAAAGAGCTGTATTTCTTGGGGCATGCCCCGCAAAGGGCCCTGTTCAGGGCTGGTAAGGTAAAAGAGCTTTGAACTTTAGTAATTTAGAATAGGGTAGGGCATTTTTTTATTTTGGGGGGCTTTGTTATTTTATTAGGGGGCTTAGAGTAGGTGTAATTAGTTTAAAATTGTTGTAATATTTTTCTTATGTTTGTAAATATTTTTTTATTTTTTGTAACTTAGTTCTTTTTTATTTTTTGTACTTTAGCTAGTTTATTTAATTGTATTTATTTGTAGCAATTGTATTTAATTAATTTATTGATAGTGTAGTGTTAGGTTAATTGTAGATAATTGTAGGTAGTTTATTTAATTAATTTATTGATAGTCTAGTGTTAGGTTTAATTGTAACTTAGGTTAGGATTTATTTTACAGGTAATTTTGTAATTATTTTAACTATTTTAGCTATTAAATAGTTCTTAACTATTTAATAGCTATTGTACATGGTTAAAATAAATACAAAGTTACCTGTAAAATAAATATTAATCCTAAAATAGCTATAATATAATTATAATTTATATTGTAGCTATATTAGGATTTATTTTACAGGTAAGTATTTAGCTTTAAATAGGAATAATTTATTTAATAAGAGTTAATTAATTTCGTTAGATTTAAATTATATTTAATTTAGGGGGGTGTTAGTATTAGGGTTAGACTTAGCTTTAGGGGTTAATACATTTATTAGAATAGCGGCGAGATTCGGTCGGCAGATTAGGGGTTAATAATTGAAGTTAGGTGTCGGCGATGTTAGGGAGGGCAGATTAGGGGTTAATACTATTTATGATAGGGTTAGTGAGGCGGATTAGGGGTTAATAACTTTATTATAGTATCGCTCAGGTCCGGTCGGCAGATTAGGGGTTAATAAGTGTAGGCAGGTGGAGGCGACGTTGTGGGGGGCAGATTAGGGGTTAATAAATATAATATAGGGGTCGGCGATGTTAGGGCAGCAGATTAGGGGTACATAGGGATAATGTAAGTAGCGGCGGTTTACGGAGCGGCAGATTAGGGGTTAATAATAATATGCAGGTGTCAGCGATAGCGGGGGCGGCAGATTAGGGGTTAATAAGTGTAAAGTTAGGGGTGTTTAGACTCGGGGTACATGTTAGAGTGTTAAGTGCAGACGTAGGAAGGGTTACCGCATAGCAAACAATGGGGCTGCGTTAGGAGCTGAACGCGGCTTTTTTGCAGGTGTTTGGTTTTTTTTCAGCTCAAACAGCCCCATTGTTTCCTATGGGGGAATCGTGCACGAGCACGTTTTTGAGGCTGGCCGCGTCCGTAAGCAACTCTGGTATCGAGAGTTGAAGCTGCGTTAAAAATGCTCTACGCTCCTTTTTTGGAGCCTAACGCAGCCTTTATGTGGACTCTCAATACCAGAGTTATTTTTATGGTGCGGCCAGAAAAAAGCCGGCGTTAGTTTTTCGGGTCGTTACCGACAAAACTCCAAATCTAGCAGTAAGATAACTACAATGTAATTAATAATTACATTGTAGCTATCTTAGGATTTATATTTATTTTACAGGCAGCTTTGTATTTATTTTAACTAGGTACAATAGTTATTAACTATTTAATAACTACCTAGCTAAAAGAAATACAAAATCACCTGTAAAATAAATCCTAACCTAAGTTACAATTAAACCTAACACTACACTATAATTAAATTATTTAAATAAATTAGCTATCAATACCTACAATTAAATACAATTAAATAAACTAAACTAAATTACAAAAAAAAAAACACTAAATTACAGAAAAAAAATATTACAAGAAGTTTACACCTAATCTAAGCCCCCTAATAAAAAAAATTAAAAAAAAATAATAAAAGTCCCTACCCTATTCTACATTACCAAGTAAATAAAAATAAATCCTAAAATAGTTACAATGTAATTATTAGTTATATTGTAGCTATATTAGGGTTTATTTTATAGGTAAGTATTTATTTTTAAATAGGATTAATTTAGTTAATAAAAATAATATTATTTAGATTTATTTAATTAATATTTAAGTTAGGGGGGTGTTAGGGTTAGTGTTAGATTTAGGTTTAGGGGTTAATAATTTTATTATAGGGGGGGCAGGATAGGGATTAATAAATTTATTAAAGGTGGCGGCGGTATAGGGGGGGCAGGATAGGGGTTAATAGGTATTATGTAGGTGGCGGCGGGGTCCGGGAGCGGCAGTTTAGGGGTTTACATATTTATTATAGTTGCGGCGGGGTCCGGGAGCGGCGGTTTAGGGATTTAATATATTTATTATAGTTGCGGCGGGGTATAGGAGCGGCGGTTTAGGGGTTAATAACTTTATTTAGTTGCGGGGGGCTCCGGGGGTGCAGGTATAGGGGGTAGAACAGTATAGTATAGTGTGAGTGCTTAGTGACAGGGGTATCAATAAAGCTGTAAAAAAGCCGAAGAGGAGCGAGATTGATGATTGATAACTATCACAGTCCGCTGCTCATCGCCCCGTACTTGGTGCGCAGCTTTTTGGCAGATTTATTGATAACTTTGGCGAGCATATTCAGGTCCGCGGCGGCGATGTGAGGTTAGCTTAGGCGAGCGTATTGGGGCCGGCGAAGGCAGGTAAGTATGGAGCTTCATAACTAGAGGCCTATATATCTTAGTGTCTGTTTGCTATACACTTTAGTGAAATGCTAATATATTTCTATTAATAATCCCATATGAATTATTATACCTACTATAAATATTAACACACAATCACTAGCTTAATTAAACTACCTGCAAGGAAATAACTTGCAAAGTCTTACTTCAGCAATACAAAAACTTTTATTACAATGAGACTACATTAACAGTTACAATATGCAGATTAAATATAATTACACATATGCAGATCACTTATAAATACACAGCACTGAACTAAACATCAATATTACACTAATACATTTGCCAATTCTATATGAAAGTATCTGGTATGTTGTAATGAATATGTGTCAGCAAAAAGTACTCACGTGGTGTTCTCAGAGCAACATCCCAAAGAAAAGAGAGAGAGCGAACCGTGTGTGTTGATGGTTTTTATTGTGAGTCTTTCAACCCTCCCACAATGATGATGTCACTCATGCAAGCCCCTTTTGTAATGTTAAAGGTATATGGTTGCAGCCATGCCATGTGGTCGGGGGGCAGGGCATTTATGGCCACGCAAAGGGTCTCTATATATCTCTTTACTTAAACCAGCTGGTCATCCTTATCAGATAGGGCCTGGTAATGTGATCTTTCTACATTCCAAAGTGACCCAGTATCTGAATGAGGAGTTAACCCCTTCCTGAACACACAGCTGAGTTCTTACAGATTTATGCCTTTATTACATTCCCCCCTTTTGTCAATGGAGGTTACTGGTACCCTTACATTCCAATGGTTGTTTTATATGAGTGAATCTGTTAGAACATTCCTAACCCCAACTATGTGTGATGGCTATATTAGTGTACTAAGGATGCTTCCATTCACATACCATAATATAAGTGATATACACGTGCAATTAATTACTTTAAATAACAACACATACAAATTTGAATAATTATACATAATATAGAAATAAATAATATGATTATAAAAGGATGTATGAACAAATTTCCCAATGCAGAACCCCATGATGATTGTTTAGAAAAGGAGTTTGCTAATTTCTGCCACCAGGTAGCACTTGTAATCTCTGTAAAAGTATGTTCAATCCTTTGTAGTTCTTGTTCCTGATGGTAGAAATTTACATGAACATGTTCCCCAAATGTTTTAAGATGTTCCAGTAACACAGAGTCTTTTTGCAATAAGGTTACCCATTTATGCCAAGGGGCATCATCTACTAATATTGGGGTTATGAGTGGAGCCCCCAAGGTAGCATTATATGTGAGTAACTGTGGGACAGTGACGTTAAACTGTAGTGAACTTATCCTCACAGGGTACCCAGTAATACAATAAATCCCTGGTGTGATTTTTCCCTTGAATTACACCTGTCAAACCATACATGCACTTCATCTTTAGGCTTCAAAGCAACAAAACACACCTTTCCTTGTCCTAATAGAAAAATCATATATTTTCATGGGGATTAACTTTCTCCACAAAACCATTGCAATATGAGTGATTATGCCAGCAGGAATCAAAAATTATTCTTGCCTGGTTGGGTAGACATAAAACTTTAGAAGGAAACCCTATGCAGCCATACATGTCTACCTGTTCCATATGGGAACCATTCCATATAAAATTTGGGAACTCTAACTCATGATGTAAAACATGAGATTCTGTGACAGGTGTTCCTAGTGAAAACAAATGATAAACATTCTGATAGGTACCACTAGTGGGCACAAGTGAAGTGGCCCTGCATATATTTTCCCTGCAGCCCAACCAACTGTTTAACCATAATTCTTTGTGTTCTGATGCAAAACTGTTAACAACAGACTGCTCCCACCCTCCCAAAGGTTTATGGTTATTTTCCATAGCCTGTGCTATTAATTTAAAGTCAGTTGATAATTCTGTTTGCATGGAAATACACACAAAATCCCAGGATACTTCCCTTAACCTACTAATTACTCCTATCAGTATTTCCTCTGTATGTTGAATGGCAGGACCCTGAACCTGAATGACTGCCTGTGTCAGTGTCTCTACCAGGGTGTTTATCATTTGTTGCGTATGAATCCCTTTTGCATTTAACATCCCCTGAGACTGTAAGGTTGTTGTTAAGCTGGATATGTCAATGGAATTTACCACCCCTAACCCTGTTCCCACACCTCCCAAAATTGTATCCACAATATCCCTCCTAGTCCTTCTCCTAGTAACTTCTGCCCACTTAACTAATGCTTTTTCCATAGTGGCAGTAATTCTGGAACAATTTTGGTAATGTGTGGAAACTAGCCAATCTATTATTTTAATCCTTTACGTGATAAGTTGGAATGTGGCATCCCTCAATACCGGAGTTGGCTTGATTGTACTTATTTGAAATGGACCGCTAGAAACAACCCTTTTACCCTCACACATTGGGGTATTGTCATTATGTTTCATTTTTGGTGTAGTGATTAAAGTAGAATAGATCAAAGGTGCAAAAGTAGTTGTTTCCTTTTTTTGATCTATTTTTAAGTATACTTCAATCCCTCCACCAAAGTTGGAAGCTGTAACTCTCCGAATAATCCTTTCTCCAATTTGTTGTTCAAATACAACCTTGGTTATATTATAGTTATCGCCATTTATAGTGTGAATAGGATTTGCAAATGTTGTAGACACAGAAATACCTTCTCCCACTAGACCTACAGTCCATTTTCCCCAAGCCGCCCACTTACATTCCCATTCAACTTTATTCCCCTGATTGACTTTCCAAAAACCAATTAAATTGTCTTGATGTTTTTCAGCAAATATTTCAATCCTCCCACCCGCATTAAAAGTCAATTTTCCCAAACAATCTTTGTTAAGGTCTTGAGAACTCCAGAAGCTTGTCCATCCTCTGATGATGTTGCTTAAGCTCCATCTACGACTCCTTGTGAGGTTGGTGATTGAAAGTTCATTACAGTCCCAGATTGGAAGTTTTTGCAATAACACCCACACAAATACAAATAGGTTTGTGGCGATCACTCCTCTCAGGTTCCACATAATGAAATCTGTCAAAAAGATTATGGCCTAGATTTAGAGTTCGGCGGTAGCCGTCAAAACCAGCGTTAGAGGCTCCTAACGCTGGTTTTGGCCGCCCGCTGGTATTTGGAGTCAGTGATTAAAGGGTCTAACGCTCACTTTACAGCCGCGACTTTTCCATACCGCAGATCCCCCTACGCCATTTGCGTAGCCTATCTTTTCAATGGGATCTTTCTAACGCTGGTATTTAGAGTCGTTTCTGCAGTGAGCGTTAGAGCTCTAACGACAAGATTCCAGCCGCCTGAAAAAAGCAGGAGTTAAGAGCTTTCTGGCTAACGCCGGTTTATAAAGCTCTTAACTACTGTACCCTAAAGTACACTAACACCCATAAACTACCTATGTACCCCTAAACCGAGGTCCCCCCACATCGCCGCCACTCGATTAAAATTTTTAACCCCTAATCTGCCGACCGCCACCTACGTTATACTTATGTACCCCTAATCTGCTGCCCCTAACCCCGCCGACCCCTATATTATATTTATTAACCCCTAACTTGCCCCCCACAACGTCGCCGCAAGCTACTTAAAATAATTAACCCCTAATCTTCCGACCGCAAATCGCCGCCACCTACGTTATCCCTATGTACCCCTAATCTGCTGCCCCTAACATCGCCGACCCCTATGTTATATTTATTAACCCCTAATCTGCCCCCCACAACGTCGCCGACACCTACCTACACTTATTAACCCCTAATCTGCCGAGCGGACCTGAGCGCTACTATAATAAAGTTATTAACCCCTAATCCGCCTCACTAACCCTATCATAAATAGTATTAACCCCTAATCTGCCCTCCCTAACATCGCCGACACCTACCTTCAATTATTAACCCCTAATCTGCCGACCGGAGCTCACCGCTATTCTAATAAATGTATTAACCCCTAAAGCTAAGTCTAACCCTAACACTAACACCCCCCTAAGTTAAATATAATTTTTATCTAACGAAATAAATTAACTCTTATTAAATAAATGATTCCTATTTAAAGCTAAATACTTACCTGTAAAATAAATCCGAATATAGCTACAATATAAATTACATTTATATTATAGCTATTTTAGGATTAATATTTATTTTACAGGTAACTTTGTATTTATTTTAACCAGGTACAATAGCTATTAAATAGTTAAGAACTATTTAATAGTTACCTAGTTAAAATAATTACAAATTTACCTGTAAAATAAATCCTAACCTAAGATATAATTAAACCTAACACTACCCTATCAATAAAATAATTAAATAAACTACCTACAATTACCTACAATTAACCTAACACTACACTATCAATAAATTAATTAAACACAATTGCTACAAATAAATACAATTAAATAAACTATCTAAAGTACAAAAAATAAAAAAGAACTAAGTTACAGAAAATAAAAAAATATTTACAAACATAAGAAAAATATTACAACAATTTTAAACTAATTACACCTACTCTAAGCCCCCTAATAAAATAACAAAGACCCCCAAAATAAAAAATTCCCTACCCTATTCTAAAATACAAAAATTACAAGCTCTTTTACCTTACCAGCCCTGAACAGGGCCCTTTGCGGGGCATGCCCCAAGAATTTCAGCTCTTTTGCCTGTTAAAAAAAACATACAATACCCCCCCCCCAACATTACAACCCACCACCCACATACCCCTAATCTAACCCAAACCCCCTTAAATAAACCTAACACTAATCCCCTGAAGATCTTCCTACCTTGTCTTCACCATCCAGGTATCACCGATCCGTCCTGGCTCCAAGATCTTCATCCAACCCAAGCGGGGGTTGGCGATCCATAATCCGGTGCTCCAAAGTCTTCCTCCTATCCGGCAAGAAGAGGACATCCGGACCGGCAAACATCTTCTCCAAGCGGCATCTTCTATGTTCTTCCATCCGATGACGACCGGCTCCATCTTGAAGACCTCCAGCGCGGATCCATCCTCTTCTTCTGACGACTAGACGACGAATGACGGTTCCTTTAAGGGACGTCATCCAAGATGGCGTCCCTCGAATTCCGATTGGATGATAGGATTCTATCAGCCAATCGGAATTAAGGTAGGAATTTTCTGATTGGCTGATGGAATCAGCCAATCAGAATCAAGTTCAATCCGATTGGCTGATCCAATCAGCCAATCAGATTGAGCTCGCATTCTATTGGCTGTTCCGATCAGCCAATAGAATGCGAGCTCAATCTGATTGGCTGATTGGATCAGCCAATCGGATTGAACTTGATTCTGATTGGCTGATGGAATCAGCCAATCAGAATATTCCTACCTTAATTCCGATTGGCTGATAGAATCCTATCAGCCAATCGGAATTCGAGGGACGCCATCTTGGATGACGTCCCTTAAAGGAACCGTCATTCGTCGTCTAGTCGTCGGAAGAAGAGGATGGATCCGCGCTGGAGGTCTTCAAGATGGAGCCGGTCGTCATCGGATGGAAGAACATAGAAGATGCCGCTTGGAGAAGATGTTTGCCGGTCCGGATGTCCTCTTCTTGCCGGATAGGAGGAAGACTTTGGAGCACCGGATTATGGATCGCCAACCCCCGCTTGGGTTGGATGAAGATCTTGGAGCCAGGACGGATCGGTGATACCTGGATGGTGAAGACAAGGTAGGAAGATCTTCAGGGGATTAGTGTTAGGTTTATTTAAGGGGGTTTGGGTTAGATTAGGGCTATGTGGGTGGTGGGTTGTAATGTTGGGGGGGGGGTATTGTATGTTTTTTTTTACAGGCAAAAGAGCTGAAATTCTTGGGGCATGCCCCGCAAAGGGCCCTGTTCAGGGCTGGTAAGGTAAAAGAGCTTGTAATTTTTGTATTTTAGAATAGGGTAGGGAATTTTTTATTTTGGGGGTCTTTGTTATTTTATTAGGGGGCTTAGAGTAGGTGTAATTAGTTTAAAATTGTTGTAATATTTTTCTTATGTTTGTAAATATTTTTTTATTTTCTGTAACTTAGTTCTTTTTTATTTTTTGTACTTTAGATAGTTTATTTAATTGTATTTATTTGTAGCAATTGTGTTTAATTAATTTATTGATAGTGTAGTGTTAGGTTAATTGTAGGTAATTGTAGGTAGTTTATTTAATTATTTTATTGATAGGGTAGTGTTAGGTTTAATTATATCTTAGGTTAGGATTTATTTTACAGGTAAATTTGTAATTATTTTAACTAGGTAACTATTAAATAGTTCTTAACTATTTAATAGCTATTGTACCTGGTTAAAATAAATACAAAGTTACCTGTAAAATAAATATTAATCCTAAAATAGCTATAATATAAATGTAATTTATATTGTAGCTATATTCGGATTTATTTTACAGGTAAGTATTTAGCTTTAAATAGGAATCATTTATTTAATAAGAGTTAATTTATTTCGTTAGATAAAAATTATATTTAACTTAGGGGGGTGTTAGTGTTAGGGTTAGACTTAGCTTTAGGGGTTAATACATTTATTAGAATAGCGGTGAGCTCCGGTCGGCAGATTAGGGGTTAATAATTGAAGGTAGGTGTCGGCGATGTTAGGGAGGGCAGATTAGGGGTTAATACTATTTATGATAGGGTTAGTGAGGCGGATTAGGGGTTAATAACTTTATTATAGTAGCGCTCAGGTCCGCTCGGCAGATTAGGGGTTAATAAGTGTAGGTAGGTGTCGGCGACGTTGTGGGGGGCAGATTAGGGGTTAATAAATATAACATAGGGGTCGGCGATGTTAGGGCAGCAGATTAGGGGTACATAGGGATAACGTAGGTGGCGGCGGTTTACGGAGCGGCAGATTAGGGGTTAAAAGTGTAATGCAGGGGTCAGCGATAGCGGGGGCGGCAGATTAGGGGTTAATAAGTGTAAGGCTAGGGGTGTTTAGACTCGGGGTACATGTTAGAGTGTTAGGTGCAGACGTAGGAAGTGTTTCCCCATAGGAAACAATGGGGCTGCGTTAGGAGCTGAACGCTGCTTTTTTGCAGGTGTTAGGTTTTTTTTCAGCTCAAACAGCCCCATTGTTTCCTATGGGAGAATCGTGCACGAGCACGTTTTTGAGGCCGGCCGCGTCCGTAAGCAACTCTGGTATCGAGAGTTGCATTTGCGCTAAATATGCTCTACGCTCCTTTTTTGGAGCCTAACGCAGCATTTGTTTGAACTCTCGATACCAGAGTTAAATTTATGGTGCGGCCAGAAAAAAACCCGCGGAGCGTTAACAGCCCTTTTACCGCCAAACTCCAAATCTAGCCGTAAGAGAATATCAGTTCTTAGTAGAAATATCTACATCTGGGACAACTGTCCCTCTATACACTTTACATTGGTCAACATGGACCCATTTGTAACCAGGCTGCCTTCTGGTTTTTCCAGGGGTTGATCTTTCTATTTTAATTACAGTATTACCCAATTTGTCCAAAATTCTATAAGGTCCTTCCCAATTTGCATCCCAGGGAGAATTTTTGCAAAATTTTTAAATCATGATTAATCCCCCCTTCTCAAACAGAGGTGTTTGACGAATAGATGAAAATTTACAATCTGTTGGGGCCATATTAGAGGCAGCAAAAATTAGCAGTGAGCTCAACTGCTCCTGAATTTGGGAGAGATATTGATCTCTAGACACAGATTCTCTCAAGGGGGTAGACAATTGTGTTTCACCTGGGTGGCCTAATGCCATCTTTCTCCCTGTCATGAGCTCATAGGGAGAACACTTGGTAGCATTTGATGGTGTAGCTCTAATAGCCATTAGAACTGCTGGAAGATGTGTGACCCATGATTTACCATACTGGGAAAGCATTTTGGACAATTTTGTTTTTAATATGCGATTCATGCGCTCATCTATACCAGAGGATTGTGGATGATATGGTACATGAAATCTTGTCTGTATTCCCAGTAGGGCACAGAGATTTTGCATTACCTGACCTGTAAAATGTGTACCCCTGTCTGATTCAATGAGTTTTGGAAACCCCCATCTTGAGAAAACATGTTCCCACAGTGCTCTGGCAGTAGCCTGTGCAGTATCCCAACGAAGTGGAATAGCCTCAACCCATTTTGAAAAAATATCTACAATTACTAGGGCATACCTGAGACCCCCCTTTGATAGTGGAAGTGGGCCTATAAAATCAATTTGGATAGCTTTCCAGGGGCCATCTGCTACTGGTATTCTCTGGAGAATGGGTCTCTAACCTTTAGGACGTGGATTAATTTGAGCACAAATTAAACACTCTTGTACACATTTTAAACAGGTTTCTGCTAAATCTGGCCAATTAAATTTTTGCCTTAAATGGTACTCTAATGCACTTTGGCCAATATGCCCAAGAAGAGAATGTGTTTGCTGTGTTATAGGTCCCTGCAAATGACTTGGGACCACAAAAAACAATTTAGCCTGTGGATCAGTGGGATTGGAGTAACATATTAACCTATTACAAATTGAATAACCATTTGGGAGTGTTTGCTGTTCCTGTAACAGAGGGAAAAGGTTAGGATCTTTAGCTGTTTTCAAATCAGGTACGTCTGGATCTACCATTGTGATATTTGCTATATGTGCCATTGTATCTTTAGATGCAACATGCTCTCTCCATGCTTCCTGTGTCTCACTGTCATTCTAATCCGATTGCCATGGTTCCCCATCTAAAGCTGCCTGTTTGGCTAACATGTCCACATGTGCATTCCCTTGTGAATGTTCATCTGTGAAATGTGTGTGTGCCTTAACTTTAACAATGGCTGACTGCAATGGGTGATGTGTTCCCCAATCTACCAATTTCTTAAGGGCTTGAACATGTGACAATGGTTTGCCTGCTGAGTCTACCATTCCCCTCAGATTCCAAATTGGTAAGTACTCTGTCAGTGATCTGGTCACATAGGCACTGTCACTGTACATACAAATGTCTTGTGTGTCAAACCTGTGGCAAGCCATGGAAATGGCTTCTAATTCTGCTCTCTGTGCTGAGAATGATCTTGGTAGCATAAATTTAAGAGCTAATTGTTGAGAGGGGACCCAAATAGCAAAACCAGTATTAAATTGACCATCCTGCCAAAATCTTGAACAATCTACATACATTTGTAAATCTTCTTGGGGAGCAGTTTTGCCCCTGAACAATTTATGAGGTGATTCCCTGTGTGTGAATGTCTCTGTGCAGTCATGGGGTTCTCCCTGAGTGTGCATTAGTTGGGGTAATGTGTATTTTGCATTGTGTTGTACAGTGATGTCACGATGTTGCAAATCTATTAACCACCTAGTCACTCTTTGTGTTGAAACTCCACTTAATTATTTTTCCAACAACAGTTTTATAGGGGTGTGTGGTGTTTGGAGGATGAGCTTCCCAAATCCCACTATAGGCTCAGTAGCCTGAACTGACCAATGCACCCCTAACAAAGCCTTGATACATGAGACATAACCTTTCTCTACTGGAGTAAGAAGCCTGGAAAAATAGCCAACAGGCCTCCATTTTTCAGCCTTCTCCTGTAGTAGGACTGTGGAAAAAGTGTTAGATGTGTATGTTTGTAAAGCAAAAGGGGCCTCCCTCTCCACTGTGGCAAGGGCAGGGGCTGATGCTAAACCTTCCTTTAACACTTTAAATGCTTCCTCATGTTCTGCACTGCAAGGAATTTTCCCAACATCCTCCCCTTTCAAAAGATCATATAGAGGTTTTGCTTTTTCAGCAAACCCTTCAATGAAATCACGAGAAAAAATTACCAAGCCTAAGAGTTGTCTTAAGGACTGCCTATGCAAAGGTCTGGGCACCTGAAGCATGGCTGTAACTCGTTCTCTAGTAGGGCATCTTATACCCCTTTGGATTGATACTCCCAAAAATGTCACCTTTTGTCTCATTAATTGTACTTTTGAAGTGTTTAACTTGAGGCCAGATTCAGCAATCAAGTCAAACAGTTCATTCAGCTGCTCCAAATGTTCCTCTACTGTCTCTGTTTGTAACAAAATATCATCTACATACTGTATGATACTTTCTGGGACTGAGAATGTTTTTAATACCTCTGCTAATGCTTGGTGAAAGTATGTTGGCAAGCTATGGAAGCCCTGAGGAAGCGAATTGAAGCAATATTGGGTGTTAAAAAAGCAAAAAGCAAACTTATATTGGCACTCTGGGGCTAGTCTGACACTCCAAAAACCATTACTTATATCCAGAACAGAATACCACCTACATGTGGCACTCAGTTTGGATACCACTTCAGGAGTAGAAGGAATTAGATTTGTAACAGGTGGGGTAACTTTATTCACCATACGAAAATCAGCAGTTAACCTCCAAGTATTATTTGCTTTCTTTACTGGCCACAAAGGAGAATTATTAGAGGAGGAACATTTTCTAATTATTCCTTGGCTTTTCAAGACTAATATTTTGCCTCACAGGATCAATAGCTTCTGCTGGAAAACGATACTGTCTTTGTGGAGGGGGGTCTGGGCCTACAATATTGATTTCAATGCCTTTTAATATTCCGGAATCATTCTTATGTTGAGCCCATATGTCAGGGAAATCCATGACCAATCTCTTCAAATCAGTGTGACTTTCAGTATCCGGCCACACCCTTTCTGAAGGAATTAATACAATGGATGCTATATGACTGATGTAAGAGTCATCTAATATAACAGGCTTTCTCCCTCTAGTATCCCTCCACAAAACATTGTTACACAGGTCCACTATCATCCCTTCTGATCTCATTATATCAGCACCAAGTATTGTACCCTCTGTGTTTTTGCTCTGCCAAATGGGAATTTCCTTAGTCCACTGATTGCCTAGTGTCATAGTCACATTTGGGATAAGGGATGCTTGGGACTGGGATCCCCCAAGTCCCACAAGAAATGTCTGTCTTGTCCCTTGTGGGGGACTTAATGGTAAATCTGTCAGAGTCACTGAAGCTCCTGTGTCTGTGAGGAGTTTTGTGCGATGGCCCTCAATCACACCATAGACACAGGGACGTCCAGAATGATCCCTAAAGGTGTTACATATAGGGACCATGTCATCCAGGGCCTGAGGTAGTCAATCAGAGCAGGATATCAGAGGAGAATTATTTTCATTATTCTTTTCATGATATCCCACTTCCCCTCCCCCCACAGTCATCACTCTCAAAGCCTCATGCGCTGGGCTATACAGACTAGTACCAGGCCTAAGCTTTGAGGTGTATTCCTGTCCTGTTTTATCTGGGGGCTTAATCTTGTTATTTTTTTCCTACCCAATTCTGCGCATAGCTTTCTTTTGGAGGTGCAGAGGGAAGGGCAGTTTCCTTCTGAATTCTCTTTAAGAATCTGTAATCTACTCGTCTGTGTCCATATTTATTGCAGGAATGGCAAGTACCTTTAAAGGGACCCTCTGAATATTTTTGTTTCCCTTCATTAGTGGTTACCACAGCAATTCTGTGTTGCCCTGTGTTCCTTTTCTTTAGAATGTTCTGCCTAGCCTTACCTATAATAGATAACACACCCTCTAGTGTATTATTTTCCTCAGCCATCATTTGTATGCTAGGGTCCAAATATGTGAATTTTTTAATTAAATACTGCAACATATCATGAGGTGTCTGTTCTGGTGAAATTCTATGTGTCAATCTATATCATTGTTCAAATTTAGCTGCAAATACCCATGGGTCATCATTTAATGCTACTTGCATTTCTGCAAGAGAGTGACTGTCTAAATCTCTACTCCCTGTCACTAGTTTACAAACAGCTTTTAATCTGTCCCCATCTGAACCCCATTTATCCTCCTTAAACCAATCTGTGTTCAAATTAACTGGGCCTGCAACTGGTGATTGTAATCTATCTGCAATGCTGCCTGGAAGCCAAATCTTTAACATTATACACACTTCTTTAGGAGAAAGCATGTATTGTTTTATTGCAGACTCAAAATTTGACATGTTAGTAAATACATCTGCTTTAACATCATACACTGGAAAGAGAGGTTTTAACTTTACCAGTTGTCTCATTACTTTATCTCTATCTTGGTTTTTAATGGTTGTTGAATTTTGCGATTGAGTTAAATTTCTTCCCCTGGATCTTAAACTGGGTGTTAGTGATAAAGTATCTGTTTGATGTTCTGGATTTAATGTTCTTGGCTTAGTTATCTGTGGGGTTAGTATTGGAATGTGTGTGCTCTCTGTATTTTGTGTGTGATCCAATATTTCCTCACTGTGTGAAATAGGCACCCTCCCCCCATCAACATGTGGACTTAGCACCCTTCCCCCATCAACATGTGGACTTAGCACCCTTCCCCCATCAACATGTGCCCCATCTTCCTCCGACACAAATGCATTCTCCTTATTTAATACTGCAACAGGGGTTAAGTTTGCAAGCCCCTGTCTCAATAAAGCTATAAGTTGGCCTCTCGCGTCATAATTTTCTTCTAAAGTATTAATATATTCTGCATTTACACCATACGTGGGGCAATTCTCATCCAATGTGTTACAATTGATCTCTGTTAACATGGCTATTGGGGGAGAATGTTCAAAGATTGCTCTATTCATTTGGTCTTTGATAGCTAACAACAGTTTCATACAATTCTGTAATTTAGATTTTTCTTTCGTTAAACAAAACCTCTTTTTATCAATAAGCTTATTTTCATTCTCACATTGCAACCATAAATCTTTCAGTCTTTTAACTATGTCAGTATTCTCATCAATAACAGGCTCAAATGTGCTACATTCTGCATATTTAACAATTAATTCCATACTCACACTTTAAAGTGTCTTCAGACTGCCAGCAAATCAGATTCACGTCCTGAGCGATATGATTGTCTCTGCGTCCGGTTCGACTGATCCTTAGGTATTCATCTAAATGCCTCTTGGATCTCTAGTCCTGGCCAAGGACCTTACTGCTGAAACGCTCAACTCAAAGACAGTATAACAAAAACTAGGTTAAATTTTCGTCCAAAAATCACACTTGTATTATAAAAAAAGCATGGATTTGTCCCCCCCTTTTAAACAAGTGCAGTTGATAAGAAAATTCTGTCTCACCAATGAAATAAATTAATTTGAATGATAACTAAGACTCTATATATCTTAGTGTCTGTTTGCTATACACTTTAGTGAAATGCTAATATATTTCTATTAATAATCCCTTATGAATTATTATACCCACTATAAATATTAACACACAATCTCTAGCTTAATTAAACTACCTGCAAGGAAATAACTTGCAAAGTCTTACTTCAGCAATACAAAAACTTTTATTACAATGAGGCTACATTAACAGTTACAATATGCAGATTAAATATAATTACACATATGCAGATCACTTATAAATACACAGCACTGAACTAAACATCAATATTACACTAATACATTTGCCAATTCTATATGAAAGTATCTAGTATGCTGTAATGAATATGTGTCAGCAAAAAGTACTCAGTCACGTGGTGTTCTCAGAGCAACATCCCAAAGAAAAGAGAGAGCGAACCGTGTGTGTTGATGGTTTTTATTGTGAGTCTTTCAACCCTCCCACAATGATGATGTCACTCATATGCAAGCCCCTTTTGTAATGTTAAAGGTATATGGTTGCAGCCATGCCATGTGGTCGGGGGGCAGGGCATTTATGGCCACACAAAGGGTCTCTATATAGCTCTTTACTTAAACTAGCTGGTCATCCTTATCATATGGGGCCTGGTAATGTGATCTTTCTACATTCCAAAGTGACCCAGTATCTGAATGAGGAGTTAACCCCTTCCTGAACATACAGCTGAGTTCTTACAGATTTATGCCTTTATTAAACCCATATTTTCAATGGGATTTTCTTAACGCCGGTATTACGAGTCTTGGAAAAAGTGAGCGGTACACCCTTTCCTATCAAGACTCGTACCGCATTTAAAAGTCAGTAGTTAAGAGTTTTATGGGCTAAAGCCGTAACATAAAACTCTTAACTAAAGTACTAAAAAGTACACTAACACCCATAAACTACCTATTAACCCCTAAACCGAGCCCCCCACATTGCAAACACTTAAATAAAAATTTTAACCCCTAATCTGCCGACCGGACATCGCCGCCACTTTAATAAATATATTAACCCCTAAACCGCCGCACTCCCACCTCGCAAACACTAGTTAAATTTTATTAACCCTTAATCTGCCGTCCCTAACATCGCCAACACCTACCTACATTTATTAACCCCTAATCTGCCGTACCTACGTCGCTGCCACTTTATTAAATGTATTACCCCTAAACCTAAGTCTAACCCTAACCCTAACACCCCCTAACTTAAATATAATTTAAATAAATCTAAATAAAATTACTACAATTAAATAAATTATTCCTATTTAAAACTAAATACTTACCTGTAAAATAAACCCTAAGCTAGCTACAATATAACTAATAATTACATTGTATCTAGCTTAGGGTTTATTTTTATTTTACAGGCAACTTTGTATTTATTTTAACTAGGTACAATAGTTAGTAAATAGTTATTAACTATTTAATAACTACCTAGCTAAAATAAATACAAATTTACCTGTAAAATAAAAATAAACCTAAGTTACAATTACACCTAACACTACACTATAATTAAATTAATTCCCTAAATTAACTACAATTAAATACAATTATCTAAATTACGGGAAACCCCCCCACTAAATTACAGAAAATAATAAAATAATTTAAAAAAAATTAAACTAATTACACCTAATCTAATCCCCCTAATAAAATAAAAAAGCCCCCCAAAATAATAAAAATCCCTACCCTACACTAAATTACAACTAGCCCTTAAAAGGGCCTTTTGCGGGACATTGCCCCAAAGTAATCAGCTCTTTTACCTTAAAAAAAAATACAATACCCCCCCAACATTAAAACCCACCACCCACACACCCAACCCTACTCTAAAACCCACCCAATCCCCCCTTAATAAAACCTAACACTAACCCCTTGAAGATCACCCTACCTTGAGACGTCTTCAACCAACCAGGCAGAAGTGGTCCTCCAGACGGGCCTAGGTCCTCTACGAAGCCGGGCAGAAGTGGTCCTCCAGATGAGCAGAAGTCTTCATCCAGGCGGCATCTTCTATGTTCATCCATCCGGAGCGGAGCGGGTCCATCTTCAAGACATCTGATGCGGAGCATCCTCTTCTTTCTTGATCTGACGACTAAATGACGGTACCTTTAAGTGACGTCATCCAAGATGGCATCCCTTCAATTCCGATTGGCTGATAGAATTCTATCAGCCAATCGGAATTAAGGTAGAACAAATCCTATTGTTTGATGCAATCAGCCAATAGGTTGAAGTTCAATCCTATTGGCTGATCCAATCAGCCAATAGGATTGAGCTCGCATTCTATTGGCTGATTGGAACAGCCAATATAATGCAAGCTCAATCCTATTGGCTGATTGGATCAACAATAGGATATTTTCTACCTTAATCCCGATTGGCTGATAGAATTCTATCAGCCAATCGGAATTGAAGGGATGCCATCTTGGATGACATCACTTAAAGGTACCGTCATTTAGTCGTCGGAACAAGAAAGAGGATGCTCCGCGTCGGATGTCTTGAAGATGGACCCGCTCTGCTCCGGATGGATGAAGATAGAAGATGCCGCCTGGATGAAGACTTCTGCCCGTCTGGAGGACCACTTCTGCTCGGCTTCGTATAGGACTTTGGCCCGTCTGGACCACTTCTGCCCGGTTGAGTGAAGACGTCTTAAGCTAGGGTGATCTTCAAGGGGTTAGTGTTAGGTTTTATTAAGGGGGGATTGGGTGGGTTTTAGAGTAGGGTTGGGTGTGTGGGTGGTGGGTTTTAATGTTGGGGGGTATTGTATTTTTTTACAGGTAAAAGAGCTGATTACTTTGGAGCAATGCCCCGCAAAAGGCCCTTTTAAGGGCTATTTGTAATTTAGTGTAGGGTAGAGATTTTTATTATTTTGGGGGGCTTTTTTATTTTATTAGGGGGATTAGATTAGGTGTTATTAGTTTAAAATTGTAATTATTTCATTATTTTCTGTAATTTAGTGTTTTTTTTCTTCATAATTTAGATAATTGTATTTAATTGTAGTTAGTTTAGGGAATTCATTTAATTATAGTGTAGTGTTAGGTGTAATTGTAACTTAGGTTTATTTTTATTTTACAGGTAAATTTGTATTTATTTTAGCTAGGTAGTTATTAAATAGTTAATAACTATTTACTAACTATTGTACCTAGTTAAAATAAATACAAAGTTGCCTGTAAAATAAAAATAAACCATAAGCTAGATACAATGTAACTAGTAGTTATATTGTAGTTATCTTAGGGTTAATTTTATAGGTAAGTATTTAGTTTTAAATAGGAATAATTTCTTTAATTGTAGTAATTTTATTTAGATTTATTTAAATTATATTTAAGTTAGGGGGTGTTAGGGTTAGGGGTTAATAATTGTAGTTAGTTTGCAGCGACATTGGGGGGTGGCAGATTAGGGGTTAATAAATGGTATGTAGGTGTCGGCGATGTTGGGGGCAGCACATTAGGGGTTCATAAGTATAATGTTGGTGGCGGCAGTGTCCGGAGCGGCAGATTAGGGGTTAATAATATAATGCAGGTGTCAGCAATGTCGGGGGCGTCAGATTAGGGGTTAATAAGCGTAAGATTAGGGGTGTTTAGACTTGGGCTTCATGTTAGGGTGTTAGGTGTAGACATAAATGTATTTTACCCATAGGAATCAATGGGGCTGCTTTTTTGCAGGTGTTAGGTTTTTTTTCAGCCGAATCTGCCCCATTGATTCCTATGGGGAAATCGTGCACAATCACGTTTTGCCAGCTCACCACTACCATAAGCAGCGCTGGTATTAAGGTGAAATGTGGAGCTAAATTTTGCTCTCCGCTCACTTTTCTGCGGCTAACGCCGGGTTTGTGAAAACCCCTAATACCAGCACTGTCTTTAGGTGAGCTGTGAGCATAAACTGCTCGTTAGCACCGCAAGCCTTACAGACAAAAACTCGTAATCTAGCCGAAAATAACCTAATAAAACAACTAGATTGTTTTTAAAAGTGCGGACAAGGGAGGAGGGATTGTGATTCTAGATAACACTCACTATATGAAGATATGTGAAGATCTGCTAGCAGATACTAAGACATAGAAACAAAGTGAAATTAATCCTACAACCTTCTATACATGGGAACTTAAAATACTACTGGATAAAAATAAAAAAATAGGAGTTATTAATGATAAAGAATTCAATTTCCTATACAACAAATGCCCAAGAATTCCAGCTTTTTATATTTTACCAAAAATTCATAAGTCCATAACAAACCCCCCAGGAAGGCCGATAGTGTCAGGGATTGAATCAGTAACTGCCAACTTATCACAATATGTTGATCGATATCTACAAAAATATGTGCTAACCTTGGACTCATACTTAAAGGATTCTACAGATGTTATCACTCTGCTAGATAAGATAGTATGGACAGATGACATGTGGCTTATAAGCTGTGATGTAACATCACTTTATACCATAATTGAGCATTCACATGGTATCGATGCTGTTAATAATTTTTTAGAAAAAGATTCAAATATCAAACTAAAACAAAATAATTTTATACTTGAAAGTATTACATTTATCCTTAGTCACAATTATTTTTTATTTGATCATTATTTTTATGTACAGACCTGTGGTATGGCAATGGGGACTAGGTTTAATAATATAATGCAGGTGTCAGCAATGTCGGGGGCGTCAGATTAGGGGTTAATAAGCGTAAGATTAGGGGTGTTTAGACTTGGGCTTCATGTTAGGGTGTTAGGTGTAGACATAAATGTATTTTACCCATAGGAATCAATGGGGCTGCTTTTTTGCAGGTGTTAGGTTTTTTTTCAGCCGAATCTGCCCCATTGATTCCTATGGGGAAATCGTGCACAATCACGTTTTGCCAGCTCACCACTACCATAAGCAGCGCTGGTATTAAGGTGAAATGTGGAGCTAAATTCTGCTCTCCGCTCACTTTTCTGCGGCTAACGCCGGGTTTGTGAAAACCCCTAATACCAGCACTGTCTTTAGGTGAGCTGTGAGCATAAACTGCTCGTTAGCACCGCAAGCCTTACCGACAAAAACTCGTAATCTAGCCGAAAATAACCTAATAAAACAACTAGATTGTTTTTAAAAGTGCGGACAAGGGAGGAGGGATTGTGATTCTAGATAACACTCACTATATGAAGATATGTGAAGATCTGCTAGCAGATACTAAGACATAGAAACAAAGTGAAATTAATCCTACAACCTTCTATACATGGGAACTTAAAATACTACTGGATAAAAATAAAAAAATAGGAGTTATTAATGATAAAGAATTCAATTTCCTATACAACAAATGCCCAAGAATTCCAGCTTTTTATATTTTACCAAAAATTCATAAGTCCATAACAAACCCCCCAGGAAGGCCGATAGTGTCAGGGATTGAATCAGTAACTGCCAACTTATCACAATATGTTGAACGATATCTACAAAAATATGTGCTAACCTTGGACTCATACTTAAAGGATTCTACAGATGTTATCACTCTGCTAGATAAGATAGTATGGACAGATGACATGTGGCTTATAAGCTGTGATGTAACATCACTTTATACCATAATTGAGCATTCACATGGTATCGATGCTGTTAATAATTTTTTAGAAAAAGATTCAAATATCAAACTAAAACAAAATAATTTTATACTTGAAAGTATTACATTTATCCTTAGTCACAATTATTTTTTATTTGATCATTATTTTTATGTACAGACCTGTGGTATGGCAATGGGGACTAGGTTTGCGCCCAGCTATGCCAATCTCTTTTTTGGGACTGTGGGAACATTTGTTTTTTTCCACGGCAGAGCTGGGAGCAAACCTAGTCCTCTACAAAAGATATATAGATGACGTGTTAATTATTTGGAAAGGCACCCAGGAATCTTTTAATACAATTTCTGATGACATGAATAGAAATGAACGGAATATAATTTTTACAAAAGATATGAGTCAAAATAGACTAACCTTCCTTGACCTGGAGATTTTTATTGAAAACAATAAAATTAAGACAAAAACATTTTTCAAACCTGTAGATGGCAACAATTTTATTCATTCTACAAGTTGCCATCTCCAGGCATGGAAAGACAATATACCTAAAGGTCCACTCCTAAGGGTACGAAAAAACTGCAGTAATACTGAAGACTAAATGAGTCAATCAAATATCCTGAAGTCAAAGTTCATAGAAAGGGGATATCAGGAACAGTCTATAGAGAACATTAGACAAAAAGTGGGAGTTATCGAAAGAAACAACCTTTTAAAGAAAAGACAAAAACCACAAGGAGAAAATGAAGAAAAATCGAATGTTTGAAAAATTCCACTTATCACTAATTATACTAATAACTATAAACAAACAGAAAGGATTTTTAAAAGACCTTGGCATGTCCTGAAACAAGACAAAATCCTGTGACCTTTAATTACCCCAACGTCCAAATTTGTATATAGGAAGGCAAATAATTTGAAAAATAGACTGGCCCCAACGATAAAAAAGAAACAAAAGATTACAGATAGAGACCTGATGGGTAATGACATAAAAGTTTTTTTTCCATGCCTTATTTGTAAAGCATGTAGGCACTCAAAGAAAAGCAAATATTTTTTTTTAAATGTAAATAAAAAAGAAGTTAAGATCAACGACTGCATCAGATGCACAGATAAAGATATTGTATATGTTATACAATGCAAATGTGGGATGCAATATGCAGAAAGACCCCTGAGAGAAAGAATTTGCAAACATATTTTATCAATAGAGAACATGGACCAGGATAGAAATAAGTACTTGCCAGTGTGAAAGCATTTTAAACAGTGTAATGGAGGAAATTTAAAACATTTTAATTACATAGGGCTGGCCAAACTAAGAGGAGGAGATAAACATAAATGTCTATTGCAATTGGAGAGTAAATGGATATATAACTTAGATACTCTAAGCCTGTATGGCCTAAACTTAGAAATTGAATTAGAATGTTTTTTTTTTTAAATGAATAACATTATTTAAGGTAAATTATTTGTGATGAAATATACATTTAATTTTATTCAGCTGGATTTATTTATTTAGTTTAGTTCATTGACTTATAGTTAGTTTTGATGTATTAAGTAATTCACACACACACACACACATATATATATATATATATATATATATATATATATATATATATATATATATATATATATATATATATATATATAAAAATAAAAACCTTTTATAAGTTCTTTAAATACTTTTAAATGTTTTTTAAATTAATTAGGGATTGGATAAAAAGGACAGACTCTCAGGAGCACATTAAAAAGAGATATTTTTTTTTAAAAGGAAATTGGATATATTGTTTTATTGTTTTATATCAGGAGCCATTTTATTCATTAACAATCTGGTGCTCCAGATACGACAGGGAAAGACGTACAAAAGTGCATCAGTACATAACACCTTGAAGACAATACAGCAAACCATCTACAATAAGAACACACCCTTCTTTGGGCTTTCAAATAGACTGCTAACAATGGAACACGATATTGGCATGAGAAAGGCTCTGACAAGCTGAAACGGGTTGCCATTACAGATTATTGCTTGAAGGAAGGTGACGTCATCCAACATAGGTGGGCGTGCCGGAAGCTGCACGGCCGTGTATGGATGCAACGAGTTTGATGTGAGACTAAAGGTCGGAATAACCATTCCTGTACTTAGGAATCAGTTTAGCACTGTACGACAAAGGGATTCCGGTAAGAATTACCATAAAGGATTTGACTATTATAAGAAAACAAGGAGAAATATAAACATTCTGCAAATACATTCCAACCCTAATTTTACTACTATATACAGCTGAGAGCTGGCTCTGAGGCCTTGGCTCTGAAATTCAAAGTGGCTCTGAATTATAAGTGGCCGAGTTAAGAAATGGAGTTAAATCCATAATGCTATCATCTAGAATGTTCTACTAACAACATGAAGCATTGTTCTAACTATTCATCATCTCATCTCTCCACAGGTATGCATTTCTTTCTCTGCATTTCATGCCCTGGTTGTTATCCCACGTCCCTTTAATGTTTTTTCAATATACTGGTATGCATTTCTTTCTCTGCATTTCATGCCCTGGTTGTTATCCCACGTCCCTTTAATGTTTTTTCAATATACTGGTATGCATTTCTTTCTCTGCATTTCATGCCCTGGTTGTTATTCCACGTCCCTTTAATGTTTTTTCAATAAACTGGTATGCATTTCTTTCTCTGCATTTCATGCCCTGGTTGTTATGCATTTCCTCTGATGTCTGAATTTATGACTTTTTCTGTATAATTGTTATCAGCTCCTTTGTATAATTTCTGTGTGCATCCCCCAGCCATTTGCTTACCCCCCCCATCTAATTTACAAGTGTGTAACTCCAGTCTTCCTAACTAGTCTACTTCTAACACAGCTGCCTTGAATCAAATCATTCCAACCCTAATTTTACTACTATATACAGCTGAGAGCTGGCTCTGTGAAGCCTTGACTCTGAATTATAAGTTGCCGATATAAGAAATGGAGTTTAGAAACTGGAGGGGAAACTGCAGACCCCACTAACAGGTAATCCTTACTAACTGTACATCTGCACAATGCTCTCTATGTCCTTTCTGATCTTTCTGTCTGCCATCTTCCTAAAACTCACTGCATGCCCTTATAACATCAATAATCCCCACACTATCCTTATCTCTCCCTCCCTCCTCTCATCCCCTATGCTGTCCTCTCATGAACTACTCTGTTTCCTTAGCAATACTTCCCCATCTTACTCTCCTGTGTCTAGTCATACCCGCTCCTACAAGTCTCACTCTCACCTTCTGTCACTCTCACTGCTACTACTGCTTGCTTCTGGTGACATCTCTCTTAACCCTGGCCCTGCAGCAATCACCACACTCATACACTCTCGCTCAGTCCCCCACAATACAAGCTCAAGGTCACGCGAGCCCAACAATCTCATCTCCATTAACCCACAGAGCTTATCCCCTCTCTTTTCTTGTGCCCTCTGGAATGCACGCTCTGTCTGTAACAAACTTACAACTGTTCACGACCTGTTTGTTTCTAACGCTTTCAATCTTCTAGCAATTACTGAAACCTGGCTTTCTTCCTCTGACACTGCTTCCATTGCTGCTCTAACGCACGGCGGTCTCCACTTTAGCCACACACCTAGGCCAGGTGAGAGACATGGTGGCGGTGTTGGAATCTTACTGTCCCCTTCCTGCTCCTATCAGCACCTCCATCCTCATCCATCTCTCTCCTTCTCCTCCTTTGAAGTCCATTGCATCCGCATTTTCTCCCCCCTCTCCCTCAAGGTGGCAGTTATCTATCGCCCCCCTGGACCAACCTACCAATTCCTCGACAACTTTGCTGCCTGGCTTTCTCACTTTCTCTCTACAAATACACCTGCTCTAATCTTAGGGGACTTCAACATCCCCATTGATAACCCATCTACCCCTGCTGCCTCTAAACTTCTCTCACTCACAAACTCCTTTAGTCTTTCACAATCCACCCTATTCCCTACTCACCGTGACGGACACTCTCTTGATCTGGTATTCTCCTACCTCTGCTCCCCTTCTGATGTCACCTGTCGCCCATTTCCCATCTCAGACCACCATCTGCTCACCTATAATCTCAATGTACAGGCTAAACCTATTTCTACCCCCCGCCTCCGCACCTGTAGAAATCTGCACACTGTGGATCCTCTCCAACTTTCTAACCTTATTCAAAAACGCCTTCCCCACACTTCCACGGTATCCTGCCCTGACCTTGCTACAAACCACTATAACAATACTCTTTCCTCTGCACTTGACACCCTTGCTCCTCCACAAATACGCAAAACCTCACGTCGTCAGCTCCAGCCCTGGCACTCTCAGCAAACACGCTATCTACAAAAATGCTCCCGTGCTGCTGAACGTGCCTGGAGGAAATCCCGCTCTGAACACGATTTCATACACTATAAGTTCATTCTTTATTCTTACTCCTCTGCCCTTCACTTAGCCAAGCAAAACTACTTCTCTTCTCTCATATCTTCTCACACCTCAAACCCTAAACATCTCTTCTCCACTTTCAACACTCTCCTCTATCCACCTGCACCCCCCCTCATCTGACTTTAGTGCTCAAGACTTGGCAGATTACTTTTTCAACAAAACACTTACCATCAGAAGCAACATCCCACCACAAGACTGCAACCTTTCATCTGCGCCCCCGGTCACCCCCTCCAACACTCTCAGTACCTTCCCCCCAACCACTGAGAATGAAGTGAGTTCCCTAATATCTTCCTCACACCTCACTACATGCCGCCTTGACCCTATCCCTTCACATCTAATACCCTCTCTGTCCTCTACCCTCACCCCAGCTCTTACTCACATATTCAACCGATCCCTTACTATTGGTTCATTTCCATCATCCTTCAAACATGCAAAGGTCACCCCCATCCTCAAAAAACCCTCCCTCAACCCCAATTCTCCTGCAAACTACCGCCCCATATCACTACTTCCGCTAGCTTCTAAAGTCCTGGAAAAACTAGTTTTCGATCGCCTAACACACTTCCTATCCTCCAACTCACTGCTTGACCCCCTGCAATCTGGCTTCCGTCCCCAACACTCAACTGAGACTGCCCTCACCAAGTGTCACACTCTGTCTCAGAATTCAGGTATAGTTAGGTAGCTGGATCTCAACTGCAGATATGCAGATAGCTGTATAGGTGTTGTTTAAGAGCAGTTTCACATGAACTCAATGGTTTATAACTCTGATTGGGGAAGAGGTAGGAAATAGTTAGCACTCCTGTGGAAGTTCTGTTTAACAGGTTACAGGAGAGAGGTTGGAGTTATATATATAGTAACTTGGAAGCATCTGCTAGGATGGTGGTCAGTATGATCAGTGAGGTATACTTAATAAAAGTCTATATATACAGTAGCCAGTGGAAATCCTCTTGAGAGTGAGAGGTTTGTAGCGCTTACGTTTGTAGCTGTCAGCAGTGGAGGGAGAGGTGTACAGCTGCAGAGCCTGTGCTGCGAGTGAAGTGGGTGTGTGCGTGTGCACCAATCAGCAGTCCGGAATTACTGACAGGCTACAGTGTAGCGTAACGGAGTGAGAGGCTGAGTGCACCGGATTGCGGGGAGACCCGCGCTGATTAGGTCACAGTCTATTATAGAGAGCGGTTAATACCGCGTTGTTCAGAGGAGATGAGTGGAAGAGGGAGCTGTGTACAGCAAGCTCCGGAGTTGTGCCGGTAACTGTTGATCCGCCCCCAGGCTGGGAAGCCCTGAGTGGTAAGGAAGAACACTTCACAGCGTTGAGCTGTAGTTCGGTTATAAGTCCCGTGAGAAGCTGTGGGTCTGAGCAGGAACAAAGGTTCTCTTTGAGGTAAGTGTAATCCTTTACTGGAATACTTTCAATGAACAGTGGTTGTAGAGCCAGGAGATTTAGTTGTGGTAGCGTCTCTGCTAGATAAAGAGTTCACAACTGAATTAAACGGCAGGTGAGGGGGGGAGGAGCAGCCTTAAGTAAAGTTGGATTTAAAGACATACACCCCATACCTGACAGGTCCCCCCATCAAAGGTGCTGCACCGCAGCAGGAGGAGCAGGTCTGTCCGGATGGGCCCTGTGGAAACGGGCAACCAGTCGGGCAGCATTGATGTTAGCATAGGGCTCCCAAGAATCCTCATCAGGGGAGAAGCCCTTCCAACGGATGAGGTACTGCAGAACCCCACGATATAGCCTGGAGTCAAGAATGGAGGACACCTCATAAATTTCATCATCAACCACTATAGGCGGAGTTCCAGAGGTAGAGGTCTGCTGTCTAGTCGGGGTATAAGGTTTTAGTAAGGACACATGAAAAGTGGGATGCACCTGAAACTCAGGTGGGAGTTTCAGGGTCACAGCGTTGTCGTTGACTAGTTTAACGATTTCATACGGTCCAAGGAAAAGATGAGAGAATTTACGACAGGGTGTCTTCAGTTTAAGATGACGGGTGGAAAGCCAAACTCGGTCACCGACTTGGTAATTCGGAGGACAACGCCTTTTGGAGTCGTAGTAATTCTTCTGTCTGTTTTGGGCTGCAGTTATATTTTCCTTAAGGAAGGTGAAGATTTCAGTCATGGAGTTGGATGTTTCATCCACAAGAGGGGATGTGGTATTCAAATGTGGGAAGAGATGAAAAGTAGGGTGGAACCCATAGTTGGCAAAAAATGGTGTGCACTTCGTGGATGCATTTAGGGTGTTGTTATAGGCGTATTCAGCCAAAGGTAAGTGGGACTTCCATTGATCCTGTTGGTAGGAACAGTAGCATCTGATGTACTGTTCAATCCACTGATTAACTCGTTCCATTTGCCCATTAGTCTGTGGATGGTAGGCGGTGCTGTATCGATGATCAATCTTAAGTACTGAACAAAGTTGCCTCCAGAATCTGGAGGTAAACTGTGAACCTCTGTCGGATATGATGATCGCTGGTAACCTATGAATGCGCACCACATGTGCTAGAAAAAGAGCCGCTGTCTCGGATGCTGTGGGTAGTTTTTCGTATGGGATGAAGTGAGCCATCTTTGATAGGTAATCAACAACAACCATGATAACGGTCGCTCGGTTTGAGCTTGGCAGGTCTACGATGAAATCCATACCAACTGTGTGCCATGGCCTTTCTGGTACGGGAAGAGATCTTAACATACCATATGGTTTGGAATGTTCATGTTTCGAGACCGCACATACTTGACATGTCTTAACGTAGTCATCCACTGTTTGGTGTAGATTTGGCCACCAGTAGTTTCTTTTGATGAGTTCAGTAGTTCTTTGGATCCCAGGGTGACCAGCTAAAGGAGATTCATGGTGAGCTTGGAGAATGTGAGTTCTCAAAGTTGGTGGAATGTATATCTTCCCATGCACATAGCTGATTCCGTTGGAGTCTGTTTCAAGTTGATCCTTTGGATAGGTGGTATCTCTTTTCTGGTGGAACCGTAAGATCCGGTGTTCATCGGTAACAACCCCGATGAAATGTTCTGAGGATAGAATAGGCTGGGCAGGTAACACTTGAATAGGACGAGGTAAGTGTCTGGAGAGAGCATCAGCCTTGCCGTTTTTTGACCCTGGACGGTAGGTGATGTGAAAATGAAATCTGGTGAAGAAGAGACTCCAACGAAGTTGACGAGCCGACAGTGTTTTACTTGACTGAAGATATTCTAAGTTGCGATGGTCAGTATATATGAGTATCGGATAAGATGTGCCTTCTAACAAATGCCTCCAGTGTTCCAAAGCGACCTTGATGACGAGAAGCTCCTTTTCTCCTATGGGATAGTTTTGTTCAGGTGGTGTCATTAATCTGGAATAAAATGCCACTGGATGAATGGGATCAGAGGGAGTCTTTCGTTGGGAAAGTATGGCTCCCAAAGCGTAATCCGACGCATCCACCTCGAGAATGAACTGTAGTTTGGTATCCGGGAACTGGAGAATAGGTGCTGTGATGAATGAGTTTTTGAGGTATTCAAACGCCTTTTGGGCCTCAGAATCCCAGAGGAAGGGAGTGTGTGAACCTGTAAGTTTACACAGAGGTCTGGATAAACTGGAGAACCCTTTGATGAACTTCCTATAGAAGTTGGCAAAACCGAGGAAGCGTTGGACATCTTTTCTGGAAGTTGGAGTGGGCCAATTTTGGATAGCCTGAATCTTCCCGTCTTCCATCCGTACACCAGAGGAGGAGATATTATAACCAAGGAAGGTTATTTCATATGTGTGAAAGGAGCACTTTTCTGGTTTGGCATACAGCTGATGGGTTCGTAGTCGATTGAGGACCCAGCGTACATGTTTCTTGTGATCCTCTAAGTTATCTGAATAGATGAGGATATCGTCCAGATATATCACTAGACACACGTCCAATAAATCTCTGAATATATCATTGATGAAATATTGGAACGTGGCAGGGGCATTACAAAGCCCGAACGGCATCACCATGTATTCATATAACCCATAGCGGGTCCGGAAGGCAGTGAGCCACTCATCTCCCTCTCTGATCCTGACCAAATTATAGGCTCCTCTAAGGTCTAGTTTGGTGTAGATGGTAGCTTTGCTAAGTCGTTCCACCAATTCAGGAATGAGAGGTAATGGATATCTGTTCTTCTTAGTTCTCTTGTTCAGTTCCCGATAATCAATGATCGGCCGTAAGGATTTATCCTTGTTCCGAACGAAGAAGATCCCAGCTCCCGCTGGGGAAGTAGAAGGTCTAATGAACCCTTTTTTGAGGTTTTCATCGAGATATGTCTTGAGATGTTCCAACTCCGGTTGTGAGAGCGGATAGATATGCCCATATGGAATAGTGGATCCTGGTAGGAGCTCTATGGGGCAATCGTAAATACGATGGGGTGGTAAAGTTTCCGCCTGTTTTTTGTCAAAGACATCTAGGAAGTCGTGATAGTCGTGAGGAACAACCTCTTCAGAGAGTTGTAGTATATGTTGTTGAGGATAACAGGTATTTTTGCAATAGGGTGAATCCAGATCGACTTGGAGAGTTTGCCATGATATGGACGGTTGATGTTCTTGAAGCCAGGAAAGTCCTAGTACTACTGGATATAAAGGAGAGGGTATGACATCGAAGGAGATGTATTCAGTATGCCCCTTACCTAGGGAGACCTTGAGTGGAACTGTGTGATGTGTTATAGGACCAGACTTTACATAAGTACCATCAATAACACGAATTGAGACAGGAACTGTTTTGCTAAGTGTAGGTATTTTATTTTTTCTTACAAGGGTTGAATCCAGGAAATTGGAGTATGCACCCGAGTCTATAATGGCTTCAGCTTGAAGGGCTCGATGGTCCCACTGTAAGAGGAGAGAGATAGTACAATAAGCTACATTCACAATCTTGTTAGTCAAGCATGCATTTACATGTCTAAGCTTACTTCTTTTTTGTCGTTGAAGAAGCGGACATTCCTTAACTGGGTGTGTGGGTGATGCACAGTACATGCACAGATTCTTTTGTTGTCTGCGGTGTCTTTCCTCCAATGTCAGTGGTCCTTTGGTGAATCCTATCTCCATGGGAGTGGTGACATCTTTAGAAGCTTGAGGTGAAGGGTAATATCTTGGATTTCCTTCAGACTGCTGACGCTCAGACCTCCTCTCCCGTAGTCTCCTATCTATCTGGATGGATAGGGACATTAGGCCTTCGAGGGTGCTGGGGATCTCAATTCGGGCGCGCTCATCCTTCAAAGCGTCGGATAAACCGAGGCGATATTGATTTCTCAATGCTATCCCACTCCATTCTGAATCCTTTGTATATAGCTTGAACTCAGAGAGGTACTCCTCAACAGGTCTTCTTCCTTGTCGTAGGGAGCGCATCTTTGCCTCAGCAGTGAGCTGCTTCTGAGTATCCTCGTATAATAAGCTCATCTGGGTGAAGAAGTCAGTGAGAGATCCCAATATAGGATCGTTGTTCTCTAGGAAGGTATCGGCCCATACTCTGGGTTCGCCAGTGAGGAAAGATATAGCGGTCATAACCTTCAGTCTCTCATTATGATAGGTCCTAGGCTTCATTTGGAAAAGCAAGTAACAGGCGCTCTTAAACTGGCGGAACTGTTTCCTGTCACCTGAGAATCTCTCAGGTAAACACACATGTGGTTCAGGAGTGTTATCTCTTACTGCTGCCCTAAGGCTGTCATTCTGCAATTGCAGGTCCCTTAGTCCATGTGACAACTGGTCCACCCTTTGTGTGAGGTTGTACACCACGGTAGGCAAATCTGCTGGATCCATGTATTGGCCGTTTAATATGTCACACTCTGTCTCAGAATTCAGGTATAGTTAGGTAGCTGGATCTCAACTGCAGATATGCAGATAGCTGTATAGGTGTTGTTTAAGAGCAGTTTCACAGGAACTCAATGGTTTATAACTCTGATTGGGGAAGAGGTAGGAAATAGTTAGCACTCCTGTGGAAGTTCTGTTTAACAGGTTACAGGAGAGAGGTTGGAGTTATATATATAGTAACTTGGAAGCATCTGCTAGGATGGTGGTCAGTATGATCAGTGAGGTATACTTAATAAAAGTCTATATATACAGTAGCCAGTGGAAATCCTCTTGAGAGTGAGAGGTTTGTAGCGCTTACGTTTGTAGCTGTCAGCAGTGGAGGGAGAGGTGTACAGCTGCAGAGCCTGTGCTGCGAGTGAAGTGGGTGTGTGCGTGTGCACCAATCAGCAGTCCGGAATTACTGACAGGCTACAGTGTAGCGTAACGTAGTGAGAGGCTGAGTGCACCGGATTGCGGGGAGACCCGCGCTGATTAGGTCACAGTCTATTATAGAGAGCGGTTAATACCGCGTTGTTCAGAGGAGATGAGTGGAAGAGGGAGCTGTGTACAGCAGGCTCCGGAGTTGTACCGGTAACTGTTGATCCGCCCCCAGGCTGGGAAGCCCTGAGTGGTAAGGAAGAACACTTCACAGCGTTGAGCTGTAGTTAGGTTATAAGTCCCGTGAGAAGCTGTGGGTCTGAGCAGGAACAAAGGTTCTCTTTGAGGTAGTGTAATCCTTTACTGGAATACTTTCAATGAACAGTGGTTGTAGAGCCAGGAGATTTAGTTGTGGCAGCGTCTCTGCTAGAGAAAGAGTTCACAACTGAATTAAACGGCAGGTGAGGGGGGGAGGAGCAGCCTTAAGTAAAGTTGGATTTAAAGACATACACCTCATACCTGACACCAAGGTTACTAACGATCTTCTTTCTGCTAAAAACAATGACCACTATTCTATACTTATCTTACTTGACCTGTCTGCTTCCTTTGACACTGTTGACCATCCCCTCCGCTTACGGACTCTCAGCTCCCTTGGGCTCTGTGACATTGCCCTCTCCTGGATCCACTCTTATCTCTCTAATATGTCCTTTTCTGTCTCATTTGCTGGTGACTCATCCTCTCCACTGCCTCTGTCTGTTGGAGTACCTCAAGGCTCTGTTCTAGGCCCTCTACTTTTTTCTATTTATACTTCCTCACTGGGTAAACTTATTAGTAGCTATGGCTTCAACTATCACCTCTATGCTGATGATACTCAGATCTACCTATCCACCCCTGCACTCTCTCCGTCTGTCCTTTCCCACATCAGCGGCTGCTTATCTGGCATTTCTTCCTGGATGGCCTCTTACCACCTAAAAATCAACATGTCCAAGACTGAGCTTCTTCTAATCCCCCCAACTAATTCTACTCCAGTTTCTAACTTTACTATCACTGTCGATGACACCACTATCTTCCCATCACCCCAAGTCCGCTGCCTTGGAGTTACACTCGACTCCAATCTGTCCTTCATACCCCACATCCAATCGCTTTCTTCATCCTGTCGCAACCACCTACGCAATATCTCAAAAATTCGTCCTTTTCTGAGTGCTGAAACTACTAAACAGCTAATCCATTCCCTAATAATTTCCCAGCTTGACTACTGTAACAACCTACTAACTGGCCTTCCTCTCTCTCGCCTCTCCCCCCTTCAATCCATCCTAAATGCCTCTGCTAGGCTAATCCACCTCTCCCGACGCTCTGTATCTGCCGCACCCCTCTGTGAGTCCCTTCACTGGCTCCCCATTCACAGCAGAATTAAATTCAAAATTCTCACTTTGATCTACAAAGCCCTTACCAATGCAGTACCCCCATACCTGTCCTCACTCATCAACAAATATACTCCAGCCCGTCCCCTAAGATCCAACAACGATCTACTCCTTGCCTCTTCTACCATCACCTCCTCTCATGCTAGACTACAGGACTTCTCTCGTGCGGCACCAACCCTCTGTAACGCACTTCCTCGTGCTGTCAGACTTTCCCCCAACCTCTCCTCCTTTAAACGCTCCCTAAAGACCTTCTTGTTCAGGGAAGCCTATAACCAAATCAGTAACTAATGAATTCCACTTGCCTAATAGTTGCACTCATCTAACTTCACACTAACATCATCCCCACCTTTGCAGTCCCCACCTCCTGTTTCTCACCCTCCTACCCATTTAGATTGTAAGTTCCTACGGGAACAGGGCTCCCAATTCCTCCTGTATTTGTTTGTTAAATTTTGTCTGGTGTCTCATATTGTACTGTCCTTTTATCTTTGTTACCTATGAACAGCGCTGCGGAATCTGTTGGCGCTTTATAAATAAAGAATAATAATACATTTTATAAAGGAACGCACAAAAGGAAGTTTCATATCATCTATCAAAGAAGCAAACAATCAATATATAAAAACCTTTTAATTGATTTTATCTAATTGACTTAACTTACTGATTCTAACTTTTTGTGTGGGGACAAAATATCCGTAATATAATTTTTAAGGAATTCCATTTTTTATTTTTTACTTTTACTTTTAGAATCATGCATGATTTAGCTATATAAGTATCTTATGTCTATTTGTTTAAAATAAATGCTGTATTTATATATATATATTAATTGTGTAGAGTTATATTCTGTTAAATAACTTTTCTCCACCCCACGTTTTTAGATTTTTTATGATGCTTGACATGTTTTAAATTTTAAGCCTGACAGGAGTTTAGGTGCTTACATTTAATATCCCCCCTTTTTAATAAAGGGATTATCTATCCTTTTAAACAATAAAAAATATGAAATTTTAACCAGTTTATTTCTATTATCAGTTTTGCTTAGTTGGCTTGGTATCCTTTTCTTAAAGAGTATAGCTAGGTAGATTCATAGGAGCATGAATATCTGTATAGCATTGCAGCAGTCTTTGCAACCTTGTATAACATTACTATTATTATTATCATTTATTTGTATAGCGCCGCCAAATTCCATAGCGCTGGATACTATAAATATTGTTGCAAACAGGGGGCGGAGCTAACCGCTGTGCTGAACGGAGGTGTTTTTGCGAAGCTCCAGACCCTTAGATAATTAAAATAGTACTTTTATCCAAAAGTAAGCTTAATTTGCCCCCTTCTGGGATTTTAACCCTCCCTGAACAGTTTCTCAACACAAGGCAGAGCTCTGCAACAGTTTCAGTGCGGCATAATTGAGACTTTGGGACACCCTTGCGGATACCTGCTCCACAGCAAGCCATTGGGGACGGAGCTAACCGCTGTGTTGAACGGAGGTGTTTTTTCGAAGCTCCAGACCCTTAGATAATAAAAATAGTACTTTTATCCAAAAGTAAGCTTAATTTGCCCCCTTCTGGGATATTAACCCTCCCTGAACAGTTTCTCAACACAAGGCAGAACGCTGGGATTTACCCAGCCAGGACCGCCAACTGTTAGCCTCGGACCTCTCCGGGCGGGCTGCCCACTGCTGTGAATTACCTTAAAGGGAGGAAGATAGTGACCTGCTGGCAGGCCGAGGTTCCCTGACCACTGGATCGTGACCGGTCATCCTGCATCAATTTGAGCTCTCTCCTTTTGGCGCCAACGACAGCCATCTTGGATCCCCAGAGCGAGAAGAAGACACGCCAGTCTCTGAGGCCACATCCACTCAGCAGGCCCGACTCCACTGCCACCTAAAACCCGCTTCCAGTGATCCCTGATCTGCGCTGCAGGTCTAATCCAGAGCTCCGGATTACAAATGGCCATAGGTGAGAGACTACCCCCACACACCACACTTGCAGCACCTTTACCTCTGGAGGGTCGGGGCTCTGCTCCGGAGGCTACAATAGCTCAGGATCCACCACTAGACACATGTAAGACAAAGAGGGGGCACTCTCCTGAATAAATATGCCTCTGGGCAATGTGGAGACAGCGTGCACTTAAGATCTGAGGGAACATATAAAATAAGCCCTCTGCATCTGGAGGTGGCCCTTGTGAGCAGGAATTCAACACCGGAGGGTCGGGGCTCTGCTCCAGTGCTGGGCCTGAGCAGCTCATGTTAACCCAGTAGTCAGCACAGACGTCTAAAGTATCTGCTACAGCCTCAGAGACATTGCAGGCCTTAGTGAAAGCACAGTAGTCGAAACTCCTAACAGCACCCTGCAGAATAATTTCAAGCCACAAACTTAATTTGTGCCTGGGGAGAGAGGGGACACCACGAACCCAGACCACACACTGGCTCAGCCACTTCTTATCTAATAGGCCTCACAACTTCCCAGTTAAATACCCAGTCTTTGCGACAGTGTGTAAAGCTTCTCGTGGAATCTTAGGCCTTTTGGGATTCCCTACCTGACACCCGAGCACATGAGGGACTTGGTGGTACTGCTACCCACAATAAAAAAAGGGAGAGGTGGTTACAATACCGGCCTAGCCTTTACACCCTTAACCCCAAGCCCTGCTATTTTGGGCAGTGCAGAAGTATCTTTGGCTGAGGCCTTTCACTTGGGTACTGTACTCCACAACTACAGAGGACTCTTTCCTGACCACTTTCTCCCTTGAGCCCCTGCACAGGATTACAGCATAAGGAGGACCTTAAAATCCCATGTCCCTCCGAAAGTTTTCACCTCTTTCTATTTGATGGATCTGCTCCCAGCTAATATGGAGTAGTACCCCAACTCCATGCCTAAGCCCGCTGACCCTGCTAAATAGTACTCACTGGGGAAGAACACAACCATTCTGCAAAGATAATCACTAGATGAGCTATTGGATCTTCATTATACTCTAACTACAGATATGTTGCAATCATTTAAAAGAAAACAAAAAGGAGCCTCTGCTCCGAAGCGCACAGTAGTTGAACACTTTCACCATCACACCATGTCCACCCATACCTCCTCAGAGGATGAAAACCAGGAGGTTCTCCCTAATCCCAAAATCTCCCAGCTGCCAAAAACCGTATTGAATACCTACAACAGAGTGAACCTCTTACTATGGACTCTATAAAATTACTTTTGGCAAGCCACCACGACTCCATATCCCAAAAATTTGATAAGAGCCATACAGAGCTTAAAAGGGACTTTCCTCTTTAACTTACTCTACCGTGGAGACCAGACTTTCCCCCATTCCTACTCTTCTCGCCCATAGTTACTCTCCAACAGTAACCACATAACATGCTTCCCCTTAAGTTTGCCACGCTCAATGCCCAGGGCCTCAATTCCCCCACAAAGAGATGTCTATTGCTCCGCTATCTCCTCCGGCATAAAATTAATGCTGTTTTCTTACAGGAAACCCACTGACAGAAAGGCACTAGGTTCTTCAATAATTTCTCTTATTTTCCAATATGTGAAGTAGCTTCATGCACATAAAAGAAGAGAGGTGTGGGTGTCCTGGTACATAGATCAGTCAAATGTGCCCTGGAATACCGGGAAAGTGACCCGGATGGCAGATTCCTCATTATGGTATGTAAATTGAATGAGGTTTTGTGTACCCTTGTCTCTATCTATGCTCCCAATGCTAAACAGATTCCGTTCCTATGCTCCACACTGGAGCGCATTGAGAAGGTAAAGAGAGGATATCTAATTATTGGGGGAGACTTTAATCTAGTGTGGGACCCTTCTCTAGATAAAAAGACAGCCGATAACTGGTCCCAGGACCGTAGAGTTACCTCTCTATCAGTAGCCTTTAGGAAACTAATCTCCCAGTACGATCTATATGACGTATGGAGATGTTTGTCTCCGAACGACAGGGACTACACCACTTCTCGAGCCCCCATAACTCCTACTTGAGAATTGACTCCATTTTCTGTGATAGTTGGTCCCTTGACCTCTTCCTTAATTCTGACATTAGAGCATGTACGTGGTCGGACCATGACCTAGTCGTAGCAGACTGCTCATTTATATCCTGTCCGGAGAGTCGCCCGCTGTGAAGACTCCCAGGAAATTTTATATCAGACATTGAAATTCTAGAGACTGTATGAACCATTAGCGAATTCTTTAAATTTAATGACACATGTGACACTAGTGTAGCGATTCTATGGGCCTCCTTTAAAGCCTATATGAGAGGTTACTTTATATCAAAAATTGCCCAGGCCCGGGACAAACATAGACTCCCACTGGCTAAACTATACGCGGAGCTTAGGGACATCTAAACGTGCAATAAAACCCGCCCATCAACCTTGCTGTCTCAGAAGGTACGGCAGATACGCAAAGATATTCAAAAACGGAAAAGCGGAGCACAGGAAAAGAGATTAACAGGAGAGATGGTAAAAAAATTCAGGCCAATCTGATAAAACTCAAACAGCTTTACTATTATAAAGGCAACAAGGCTGATAAGCTCCTAGCAAACAAGCTCTGATATCAAGCCCAACAGAGGCGCATTCCTGTCGCTAAGACAGCGGACACTTCAGCCTACGCCCCTAGAGACATAGGCAAGGCCTTTGCGGATTATTACAACTCCCTGTACCATCTGGAAGGTAATCCTAGCATCCCTTGTGCGGATGCCATAGAAATCCAGACCTTCCTGGATTCCCTTATCCTACCACGACTCTCACAGGAGGCGGTGCAAGACCTTGAACTTCCCATCTCAGGTGAAGAGATTGGTTCAGCGGTAAAATCCCCAGGACCCGATGGTTTTCCAGCCTCGTTTTACAGAACTTACTCCCCAGATCTAATACCAATCCTCACGAGATTTTAATGTGAGACAAGACTCTCAGGCCATCTTCCTGAGGAATTCCTTGAGGCCAGTATCCTCACAATTCCCAAAGAGGGCAAAGACCCATCCCGATGCTAGAGCTATAGACCGCAACAGGCTTGCCATTCATATCCCGTCGATAGTTCACCCGGACCAGGTGGGGTTCGTCCTGGGACAACAGGGAACTGACAATACGCGCAGGCTCCTAAATTTATTCACAGAGTCGGCAGATATGGGCCTCCCCCTACTCACCCTGTCAATAGACGTAGAGAAAGTATTTGACAGAGTGAGATGGGACTATATATTTTTAACTTTAAGGGCATTTGGAGTCTAAGGGCATTTGGAGTCCCGGCCTCACTCTGTGGGGCTATAGGTGCCCTTTAATCCAACCCCACAGCCAGAGTGTGATGCGTGGGCTTCACCTCGCCTCCTGTCTCTAATGGGACGAGACAGGGGTGCCCGCTCTCCCCCATCCTTTACGCATTGTCAATAGAACCTATGGCTGCTGCTATTAGACAAAACAGGGAGATCCAAGGCCTTATAATCCATGACTCTGAGCAAAAGCAGATGATCTCACAGTCTTTCTGTCTGATCCGTTGACCTCTCTGCTCCCCCTCTTTGCCCTTCTGGACTCCTTTAGCAATCTTTCTTACTATAAAATTAACATCTCCAAGACTGAAGCTTACACTATAGGGATCTCCCCTGGGGATCTGACGAAGCTACGGAGAGCCTATCTTTTCAAGTGGTCCATTAGGGGGATCAACCACCTTGGGACCTATCTCTCCCACGACAGAAATACAATAATGACGGATAACTACATCCTCTTACAAAAAGAGATTGACTCCCTGCTCAGATCTAAGAGGTATGAGGAAGTCTCATGGCTCTGGAGAGTGGCCGCCATTAAGATGATGATACTCCCTAAAATCACCTATCTCTTCCGCTGCCTACCTCTTCTAGTCCCCCAACACATATTGCTTCACTTCCAACAACTCATTTCCAACTATATATGGAACATGAAGAGGCCGAGGGTGGCGGCCTACATACTACATAATCCAGTGAAGAGAGGTGGGGTTGGCCTCCCTAATATTCGCCTCTATCATGAGGCAGCAATGATCACCCACATGTCTGCATGGAGTTCTTACCTCCCCCGACTAGATGGCAGGAATTGGAACAGGCCTCACTCCCGGCCTCTGTTCGCTTGGAAGACTTGCTGTGGCCCGCTACCCACAGCCTCCAGCAGTTGACTCTCTCTAACATGATAGTGAAGGACTGCAGGACAGCTTGGGCTCGCTTGCGCAACTGCAGCGAAATAGCCCAGCACCTGTCCCCAATCCACCCTATTACATACCTTCTCTTGAGTCTCCCCAACTTCCACCTTAAGGTCTGGAGGACGTCACAATTAGGGATTTCTATGACAATGACAAACTCTTAGGACACTCAGACCTGATAACGCGAAGGGAGTTACCCCCTATAATTCACTTCGACCTGACCAGACTGAAATCTCTACTACGAGCCTGGGGCTTCTTCTCAGAAACCCCCAGAGATTTGACATTATGGGAAACTAGATGGGAAACTAACCTCCAACTCCACAAACCTCTCTCTTCTCACTACTACTGTCTACTACAGGATGACTCCGACCCAAAGACCCCCATATTTTAACTTGAGAGCGGGAGTGGGGCAGGGAGTACACACCTCAACAATGGTCACGCTCCATAGTTATAACCAGGACCGCCATACACTGTGTAACGATGTATGAACTCTTCTACAAACTCCTGAAAATATGTCACTTAGTGCCTACCAAGCTACAAAAGTTTTATCCCACAGGCTCCGGATTGTGCTGGAGGGGATGCGGAGAGAGGGGTAGCCCTACTCATATCTGGTGGGAATGCCCACTTCTGGAGGCATACTGGACCAGAACGAGACATCTTTGTTCAAGCTTAGGCCTCCCCGATATCTCCCTTCCCTCTATGGGCCTACTACACCTTGATATCCCGGCAATCCCACCCCACAGCCAGTGTCTCCTCATTTGCATTCTCCTCTCCACAAAGCTCATGATCGCCAGAAATTGTAAAAAAACCCAACCCCAGAGGTGGAGAGGAGTCCTGGATCTATTTGGATACCTCAGATCTATGGAAGAGGGTGTGTACTTGGCCAGGAAACAGATGAGTACATTCTCCCTGATTTGGGAGCCCTGGGACAGATTCATAGAAACCAAAGTAAGCCACCACCAAGATGAATAATTCTCCCGCTAGAGATAGAGTCGCTGGCAGAGTTCTGTCCTTGTACTTCCTTTTCCTGCCATTTGATACGGTCCCCCCTGGCGTGCCACCAGCCCCGCCCCACCTCCTATTGGTACCCCCTTTCACGAGTTAAATGACCAGACCCCTATTTAATTCTGGTAACCCCCTTGGCACCCACCCCGATGATGACCTGCCAGACTGGGAGAGTAATTTGATTCCTGCTGGTTTATGCAAATTACCAGCTTACCTTCACGCCCCATTATCATCTTGACTAGTATGGCGGGGCCCTGAGGAACAGTCTTTGAAGTCAAAGCCTCTAAACCACAGATTCCCTGCTCCTAGGGAATCTGACAATAAACAGGCCTCTCTGTTGTGTTGCCCTCCTCTCCTACTTCCCCTTTTCTTTTCTCACCAGGAGATATAAATGTTATCCATTTATTTGTACAATGTTGAAATGTTACCATACTTGCACTTGTTCCAGACTGACCTATGTAACCCTCAAGTCGGGAACTGTGCTCAGTTTTGTATTTTCCAGAACCTTTGCAAAATAAAAATGTATTCAATAAAAACAAAACAAAACAAAAAAACCCCAGTAATGTTAAAAATATTTTTTCCATAACAGGACATCTATGTCTATGAGCCTGTTTGTCACTATTCTTTGTTAATGAATGTGTGTAATGTTTTATATTTATATTTACATGTATCTTGTTTTACATTTTGGTTGGAAAACTTTATTTTGTATTCCATAGCTTGGTAACCACAGACATATTTTTATGTATTAGAGGTTATTTACTGTATACTTTGAAGCTCTGATTACAGCCTCTGTATTTGTATAGCCTTCTGCATTTTGTTCAACCAATATTTATCTGAGGTCTTTTTTTCTATAAATATTAAAGCTTAAAAAAATAAAATATTGTTGCAAACACTGCTGCAATGCTATATAGATGTGCACGCTCCTAAGCTCCTATCAGTCTACCTAACTTTACTCCTCAACAATCAATACCAAGAGAACAAAGTAATTTTGATAATAGAAGTAAATTGAAAGTTGTTTCAAATTGCATGTTCTATCTAAATCATTTAAGTTTAATTTTGACTTTACTTTTTTTTTTTTTTTTTTTTTTTATTGAGCTAAAACAAGTCATACATATAAACATATTAAATGATCAAGGTCATGGTACAAAAGGACTGATTAATCTTAACACACATATTATGGGAGTGCTACCAAAGTGACCAAAACAATTACAAAACAACAAAAAGTAATGGTGCACATCCAACCACTTAAGTCCACTCTTTCATGGCATATTTGTATATGCTTCTGTCTGCCAAATATACTTACATAGCTTCTAATAAAATTGGGATAAACATCTCACAATAATATTAGCTTATATTTGAGCTGCAAAACAAATATACTTCTATCTGCTAAATATACTTAGATAGTTCAAATAAAATTGGGATTAACATCTCGCAACAATATTGACTTATATTTATGCTGCAAAAAAAATGTTTTTGCTGTAAAAAATGCCTTTAAATGAAATGGGATCCTAGTCACACAATATGATCAGATTCTGCTAAGCCAGTCACCACTTACAAGGTGTTCCATATTAGACTGGTCCTACACTAACCAGTTTCCACACTGCAGCAAGTCATGTCTACACAGTGTGAAGCTTATTAAGTATATTTATCTGGAACACACCTGGGCTGGGTGGCGTGCATTAACCAAAGGGGAGGGATTTGGTCAGCTTCCTATTTAAGAAATGCAACAAAGGGGTTTTTTGGTTAAGCACACCACAAAAGGACTGTTTAATCTTAACACACATTATGGGAGTGCTACCAAAGTGACCAAAACAATTACAAAACAACAAAAAGTAATGGTGCATATCCAACCACTTAAGTCCACTCTTTCATGGCATATTTGTATATGCTTCTGTCTGCCAAATACACTTACATAGCTTCTAATAAGATTGGGATAAACATCTCGCAATAATATTGGCTTATATTTGACCTGCAAAAAAAATATACTTCTATCTGCTAAATATACTTACATAGTTCAAATAAAATTGGGATTAACATCTCGCAACAATATTGACTTATATTTATGCTGCAAAAAATTGTCTGATTTGTCAGACAGTTTTTCAAAATTAGTAGGGGAACGCAATAAATTGTTTCTCTCTTTATGACTTTGTAAAAAAGAATGGGCTTGCAAATAAAAAAACAGTTATTAAATATAAGTAAGTCTTTGTCCAGAAGCACCTATCTTGTATGCATTTTCCCTGCTTCTGATAAGACAAAGAAGGGAAGATTGCCTCTCCTGTCCAGTGTCCAGTCAGAAAGAGTACCATTTATTAAGATACGTGCACTTGGGCTATTATTAAGGGCAAAAATTTTCCCTATAATACCTTCACCAAACCCGAATCTCTCTAGAGTCTGATGTAAGAACGTCCAATCTACGTGGTCAAACGCTTTCTCCGCGTCTGTGAAAATAAGTACTATTTGAGAGTCGGAGGCGAGCGCATGTTGTATTAGATGAAGTGTACGGATTGTATTATCCTTTGCTTCCCTATTTATGATGAAGCCTACTTGGTCACCATGTATAAAATGGGGTAGTATGGGGCCTATTCTATTTGCTAGTATTTTGGCAAAAAAAATTGAATCTGTATTCAGTAGTGAAATTGGTCTATAATTCATTACCTGATCAGTGGGTTTTCCTGGTTTGGGCAATAAGACTATCGTGGCTTCTAGAGATTGTTTCAGGAAGGGATTGTTTTTATCTATTCCACTATATAAATTGCATAACTGAGGGGCTATCGTAGATTGGAAGTGTTTATAGTATAAATTGGTAAAGCCATCTGGGCCTGGTGCTTTACCATTGGGCAAATGTTTAATGACATTAGTTATTTCCTCAATTTGAATTGGTCTGTCTAAATGTTCTTGCTGTTCTTTTGACAGAGTAGGGATCTGAAGGTTATCTAAGTATCGTGTGATATGAGATTTGAAGGAATCATCACATGTGGAAGCTATAGAGTCAGTAACTTTTAAATTGTAGCCTTCGAAGTAGTCCCTAAACGCATTTGCGCATAAGGCACGAGAGGCCCTTTGCATTTTTAATTGACATAATAAAAGATTTATTAGTTTGTCTACGTAGTTTCCTAGCTAGAAATCTTCCACTCTTAATATCGCTATCAAAGTAAATTTGTTTAAGGTGTAAGGCCTTTTGTTTATATATATATATATAGTAGTTGTGTGTTCATGTCTTGTCTTTTATTACAAAGTTCTGTTTGTATGAGTTAATCTCCTGGGTGTTGTTTATGTTGGGATTCTAAAGTAGCTATTTGGTTTAGTGTTTCCTCCATTCTGGTTCTTTTCTGTTTTATTAACATGCTTTTAAGGCTGATACATTCATCTCTTATAACGCTTTTATGAGCTTCCCAGATAATTCTGTTATCCTTTTGTGGGGTATTATTAAGTTCGAAATATTCAGCTAAGGATTTCCCCAGCCTCTCAGCTATCAAAGAGTCCTTCAACAAGGATGGGTCAAATTTCCAATTAGAAGTTAATTTAGGGGCATCAGGCCATTTTAAGTTACAACTCATAATAGAGTGGTCTGACTAAGTACATGGCAGGATCTTGCTCTTTATTACATATGAGAAACTGGTAACATCCATGAATACATAATCTATTCTGGAGAACAGCTTATGTGGAGCAGAATAATATGTATAATCTGTTATTGATGGGTTAAGTACTCTCCAGACATCATGTACAGCTAGATCTCGCATATTCGGCTTAATCGCTTCTATCCTCTTTGATGGAATGGACGAAGAGTGCATAGAACAATCAATATGAGGATCTAGTGGTACATTAAGATCACCCCCTATTATTAGAGAGCCCTTTGTTATCTCGAGCAGTCTATTAGTTATTGTTTTGAAATAATGGTGTTGGTGTGTGTTTGGAGCATATATACAAACTAATGTTACTATCTTACCGTAAAGTTTGCCTATGACTGCTATGAATCTTCCCTCCTTATCTTTGTGGGTCGCTATCTCTTGGAAGGGCACATTATTTTTAATCAATATCCCGACTCCGTTAGTCTTAGTCAGATTGGAAGAATAAAAAGATTGGCCGATTTTAAATTTAAAGGATTGTGGTTCTCTGCCCCTTTTAAAATGTGTTTCTTGGAGCATAACAATGTCACTTTTGTTCTGTTTGAAATAAAAAAAGAGCCAAATTTCTCTTCCAGGGAGAGTTTAGGCCTTTAGTATTAATAGAGATTATCCTAACTTGACTGTGTTGTTTATCTGTCATGAGATAGGATGGGTAAATGGTGAACTCTTATTTTTATATGTGCAGATGATGTATTTGGGAATATGTTTTGGATGGTGTAATCTATCAAGTATTGACAATGATAGAAAAAGAAGAAAGTAAAAAATAAGAAAGATTTAATAAATCGAGAAAAAGAAAACATAAGCAATTTGTAGAGACAGGGGTTGGGTACCAGAGATTCCTCTTTAGGAATGGGAAGAAAGACAAGGCTTAGGATAGCCTTGTATAAGTGTAGGTTAGTGTTAAATTAAGGTCACTTATGTTGAGTATCAACAATATTAAATAAACTACATAACATTGATTAAACCCTGTTAACTAGATGTCTTGGGTCATGATCAAAAGTCTATGCCTTATTACCTAATGTCCATATCAAGTCAGTTTTCATAGAAATTTCGAGCATATAGTACACAAGTATATCTTTTAAGGAAAGGAGATATAAACAAATAACTAAGGTGTCATAACTATTTTGTTCCACCTTATATAAGTGGACTACATTGTTAAGGTCTTCATGTACCTCTGCTAACCACTAGTTATGTGACATTCAACATATACCTGAAAGAAAATAAATAATGAATATAGCAAGGTACAACCTGTAAAACAAACAAACAAATTATAACTCAGCTGAGTTTTAAATAAAGGATATGGGATGTCTAGTAAAAAACAGCTAAACTTTGTGAATATCATCTCTAGTCCCTCTAAATCTTCATGTGATGGATTCGGAATTAGAATCTGTTTGAGTATTCATCTGTCTGGGGTTTCTTCTCCTGTGTTGCACTGTGGCCCATTCTGGGCGTCTCTCTTTCGGTCAAGAAGCCCCATATGTAGCCGAGGTGTTGTCTTGAGTTGATGGAATAGGGAATGTTAGATTGAGAGCTTTAGAAAAAGAGTCCAAGTCACTTAAGGATCTGTATATCCAGGTTTTGCCATCAAGGAAGACGATGAGACCGAATGGGTATCCCCATCGGTATTTTATTTGTTTTTTTGGCAAAACAGAAGTGATAAATTTAGCGTCTTTTCTTTTTTGAAGCGTAAGGGGCTCAAATCCAGGTACACTTGTAATTCGTGGTCCTGGAATTTAAGGTTGGGATTATCTCTGAAGTGTTGCCATATGTTGTCCTTATCCTTAAAGTTAAGAAACTTTATGATGACATCACGAGGAGGGGCTTGACTCGAAGGTTTCGCTCTTAGAGCTTTATGAGCTCTCTCAAGTGGATAGGAAGATGTAGAATCCAAATATCCTGAGAGTTGATGGAATAGTGACTGTAAATAATTTTCTAGATCAGTAGGGCCTATAGTCTCAGGTATTCCTCTAATTCTTAAATTGTTTCTTCGGCCTCTATTGTCCAAATCTTCAATTTTGGAATTTAAGTCCTGTATCAGGAGGGATTGCTGCTCTTGGTGATCTGTGATGTCTTTCATGTCTTGTATGGTTACATCCTGTGTGGTTTCTAGGTTATCCACTCTATTACCTATATCTGTAATGGCTTTCCTAAGATCTGAGATCTCCGTTTTTATCAGCTCTTTTAGGGAGTCTATATCTGTTTTAGAGGGTAATTCACTCATCTTAGATAACTTTTGCGATAATTGGTCCTGTTGCATTCCTGTCATGTTGCTTTCAGGAGATGGCATCTTGTCTGCGAACTTTGAATGTGAGAGATCCTGATTTGAGCACTCTTTGGCCTCTAGTTATCAACGTGCCTCAAATACGCTGGAATTCCACAGCGTATTTGAGGCGAGGCTGATTTGCCTTAGTTATCAAGCCCTAGATACCGGCAAAAGTAGAATTTAGTGACGTAAGCTTCGATCTGCCGGACTCAGTCTGACACAGATCGATTCTTACGTCACTACAGATGTTCCGCACACAAGTGCGGCACAATCTGACTACTTTTGCTAGTTATTAAAAAACTAGCAGGTACGCTCGGCACTTTTCCGGCCCAGCGTACCTGGTTTTCAAACCGCCGCCCTGGAGGCGGCGGATCCCATAGGAATCAATGGGAGTCTGACCATAGCGAAAGTTCATTCTATTGGCTGATCGGAACAGCCAATAGAATGTGAGCTCAATCTGATTGGCTGATTGGATCAGCCAATCGGATTGAACTTCAATCTGATTGGCTGATTCAATCAGCCAATCAGATTTTTCCTACCTTAATTCCGATTGGCTGATAGAATCTTATCAGCCAATCGGAATTGAAGGGACGCCATCTTGGATGACGTCCCTTAAAGGAACCTTCATTCAGTCGTCGGTCGTCGGGAAAGAAGGATGTTCCGCATCGCGGGATGAAGATGGATCCGGAAGAAAGAAGATTGAAGATGCCGCTTGGAAGATGACATTGCCCGGTTGGAAGATCTCTTCAGCGCCGCCTGGATGATGACTTCATCGGATGGAAGACTTCTTCAGCGCCCCTTGGATGATGACTTCTGCCGCTCCGGATCTCCTCTTCGGTTCCATCGGTGGTCGGCTGGCTGAAGACGACTCAAGGTAGGATGAACTTCAGGGGGGTAGTGTTAGGTTTATTTAAGGGGGGTTTGGGTTAGATTAGGGGTATGTGGGTGGTGGGTTTTAATGTTGGGGGGGTTGTATTTTTCTTTTACAGGCAAAAGAGCTGTTTTCACTATATAAAGAAGAAAATAAAGATATCTCACACCAGCACTCTTAGTCCAATATGTTTTACTTAGTAACAGATAGTTCACATATGCTTAAAACTATCTACTGTGCACAGTTAACATAACTAATACTAAGGCAGGACTTATGTAACAGGTTCATACACCCTATTATCATACAAAGTAGATATTGAAACAAAAAAGGAAAAAGAAATTATAAATAAAACATAAAATACTGAGGAAAACACTCGCAAGCAAAACAACAAACTATGATAAATAATAAAGTTCATGAGATAAAGAACAGCATAGATATACTTATCGTTGGCCAACGTTAATGCTGTATAGTAGCTGTCCTTGAAATGACAAAATATCCCTTGAACAGATCATCAAAAATGTATCCACATAATTTGTAATCCGCCTGTGGCTATTCTTCCGGTAAAAAGCAGATTCTTCTCTGTAACAAGGTGATCCTGGAGGGGGCTGCGCTCCACAGCCGAAGGCCGGTTGATCCCAGCACACACAAGCCGTGGCGTGTAGTATGAACGTCGCGATACTTCCTCCCTCTACACTTGGTTACTTGCTTATTTGCTGCTTTCCAGAAAGTCCTTCCAAAGGAACTGTACACTGTTTTGAATCTTCACAGTTGCACAGGCTATTACGGGCGTTCTCCTCACTCTCGCTCAGATCAAACTGAGCCGTTAGAGCCGACGTACGTTTCACCAATTCTTTGGCTTCATCCGGGCAATTTGTATATTTGTATTTGGTGCCGTCCTCATTTAAAGGGATATTGAGTGCCGTTACCTCCGGAAACATAGCTGGTGAATATTGGTTCCTATTCACTGAGTTTCATTAGTAAACATTTCTTTATAATGAAAAACACATTTGTTTCAATATGATATTTGTAACCTTTTACTACAAGCAACATAATAATTGCTAAGTGAACATTATTAGTGTGTATCAAAATACTACTTTTCACTTATTTAGTAAACTACTTTGTGCAGAGGCAGATTCACTCACAGGGACAGCGACTTTAATCCAGATGCCACCTCAATTTCTAAATTTAACCTTAAGGCTACATCTTATTATTCAGACTTATTAAATTCAACTCGAAACAATATTCTGTCAATAGATATTATTTATACACCATCATAAAAAATGACATAAATTATTTTCTTCATTCAAACCTTGCGGCGTAAGGGTTCCCAGATTGAAGATCCACTTACTTTCTCGCTGTAGCAAAATTTTGTCTATATTGCCACCGCGAATACCCAGGTGGACCTTATCAATGCCTATAAGCCTAAAGCAGTTAGGAGAAGAGTTATGGTATTCTGTAAAGTGTCTCGCCACACTCGAAGCCATGACATCTTGTTCGATATCTCTTACATGTTCTAGTGTGCGATCACGTAGAGCCCTTGTAGTTTTCCCTACATAGTATTGGGGACAGTTACATTTTGCTAGATATACTAGGCCCTCCGTTCTACATGTTATTTTAGATCGAATCTTATAAATTTTACCTTTCCTATCAGAGAAAAAACGTATTTTCTCTATGTAGTTACAAGCTTTGCATTTTTTGCATGGATAACACCCTGGCTCCATACTCTTCCTGTCCAGCCAATTTCCATCCAATTGTGGCCGAACATAATGACTATGGACCAGGCTGTCACGTAAATTAGGAGCCCTTCGTGTAGTCATTAGGAGTTCTGGAGTTAGAATTTCACTTAATTTAGTATCCGTCAGAAGAATATGCCAGTATCTCCGCATAATTTTCCTCAAATCCTGCCAGCTTTCATTATATCTTGATATAAATCTTATTGGTCCACTCTGTCTTTTGTTAGATTTCTTAGCTGTAGTATTGAAGATACTTTCTTCCTGTGTTCGTTTATATTGACGTTGGTATGCTGTACTTATCATTTTTTTAGGATACCCCCTATCTCTGAAACATTTAGTCAGCTCCTGTGATTCTTTCATAAACTCCTCATCTGTTGTACAATTCCTCCGTGCCCTAAAGAACTGTGATACTGGAATACCTTTTATTTGATGTTTAGGGTGAAAGCTGTCAGCCCTTAACAGGCTATTAGTGGAGGTTTTTTTACGATAGACTTTTGTGGTTAAGATACCTTGATGGGACATTACTGTTACATCCAAAAAATTAATAGAGTTAAAATCACACGTAAGTGTGAATTTCAGATTGAATGTCTCATTGTTCAAAGATTCAACATAAGACTTCAATTGTGATTTTGTACCCCGCCACAGGAGGAACACGTCATCTATATAGCGAAGCCACATAGAGACGTGCTCACTCACTGTGGCAGAGTCCAGGACATGAATGTTTTCCCAGAAGCCCAGATAGAGGCATGCATATGAGGGCGCAAATTTCGCCCCCATAGCCGTGCCTCGTATCTGCAGGAAATACCTGTCATCATACACAAAGAGGTTATTTGTAAGTGCAAATTCCAGTAAGTCACAAACAAAGTTTGTGTGTCTCTGAAAAGCACTCCCCCTTTGCTGCAGAAAGAATCGTGTAGCCTGCATTCCCTTTTCATGGGGAATGCTAGAATACAAAGATTCAACATCAATAGTTGCCAATATTGTACCCTCTTCAATACTAATGCCATTGATCTTTCTTAGGAAGTCAGGGGTGTCCTGGACATAAGTAGTAAGATATTGGACAAATGGTTTAAGGAAATGATCTATGTATTCCCCTATACTTTCCAAAGGTCCATCAATGCCGGCAATTATTGGTCTTCCAGGGGGGTATTTACACCCCACCTTATGGACCTTTGGGATAGTATAAAATGTGGGTATCTTTGGATTTTTAGGTAACAGATATTCAAATTCATCTTTTGAAATAATATCATTCATCAAACCATATTCCAAGATAGTTTTTAATTTTGATAAAATAATGTTTAAAGGATTATCATACATTTTCTTATATTGGGCTGTGTCATTTAACTGTCTATAACACTCTTCCTTATATTTTGTAGTGTCCTGTATTACCACATTTCCACCTTTGTCAGATGATTTAATGGTTAGATTTTTGTTTGATCCTAGCTCATAAAGAGCTTTTCTTTCACTTTGAGTAAGATTATCCATTACAATATTGTCATTATTCAGACGCATAATCTCCCCTTCTACCAATCTGACAAAGGTCTAAACTACCGGTACTTTATTAAGATTGGGCATAAACGTGGATTTGGGTTTAAGACCACTATCAATGGTATTTTGATTCTCAATGGTATCAGTAGTTACATTATCATGTACCAATGATTCGAGTGTTGCCAAGACTACATCTGAATTTGAAACTTTATGGGACTCTACAGCAAACAATTTATGACAAGTTAATTTTCTGGCAAATAATTTTAAATCCTTTACTGCCTCAAATTTATCCAAAGCACAAGTAGGCGAGTATGTTAACCCTTTATTTAAAAGAGATATTTGTTCACTCGTCAGCTGTATTGAAGAAAGATTAATTATAGCCATATCAACTATTTCTTTGTTCTCAACTTGTAATTGGATCTCCTGGTGTTGGCCGTTCTCTTTTTTTTGGTAGTTACATTTACTTCTACTGCGTCTAGTTTTTGGGTGTCTTTTTCTGTTTGTCCTAAAGGGACCTTTCTTTGTTTGTTCCCACTTTTTGCTTCATCTGAGTCACTGCCTTCATTTTTATTTTTATTATAAGTATAAACCTGTTTCTGTTTATAATCCCTATCATCTCTGACATATTTTTTCTTTTTCTTAATTTTCATTTCAGATTGTGTACGCAAGATTTAATTTTTCATCTTATCATTTAATTCCTTAAATTTGCTATTCTCTTCCCATTTATTTAGCGTAGTTGTAGTCTCGGTCAATTGTTTATTTATTTTCTCAAGTTTTAGTCTATCTTCCTTTAAAATTAGAGTCATTATTTTATTTGAACATTCAGTCAGTATATCTTCACATTGTTCCCTAAAGTCAGGTATTTCTGTTCCTGTAAATTTGTACCTGGTAACTTCAGGAACCTAAGACCTCTTGGTATCATATTATCAGTTTGATACTTGGTTAAACTTGATATTTCCCATTTAACTCTTAGTTGTTTGTATAGAACTTGCTTCTGTTCTTTAAAGGCTTTATAGATATTTTTATCTGCTTGTGATGTGTCGTCATCTGAGTCATCTAAATTAAAGGTGTCCTTAACATCTGAATCCCAGTCACTGTCGCTGTAAGTAAAGGCCATGCCTACTGCAGTTTTATTAAACCAATAGTTATGTAGCTTATACACAGTTATGTTTTTCTTCAATAAGAATGGCAGACCGAGCCAAAGTAAAGAAAGGATATCATAATATTGTCAATCCAGTAATCTTATATGGTAATCAAAAAAATGCTTTGCTCAGGTCTTTTTAAACTTTAGGACTTTAGATATATAATAATATCGGTGCTGAGATATAATGTTGCTAATACTATATAAAGAAGAAAATAAAGATATCTCACACCAGCACTCTTAGTCCAATATGTTTTACTTAGTAACAGATAGTTCACATATGCTTAAAACTATCTACTGTGCACAGTTAACATAACTAATACTAAGGCAGGACTTATGTAACAGGTTCATACACCCTATTATCATACAAAGTAGATATTGAAACAAAAAAGGAAAAAGAAATTATAAATAAAACATAAAATACTGAGGAAAACACTCGCAAGCAAAACAACAAACTATGATAAATAATAAAGTTCATGAGATAAAGAACAGCATAGATATACTTATCGTTGGCCAACGTTAATGCTGTATAGTAGCTGTCCTTGAAATGACAAAATATCCCTTGAACAGATCATCAAAAATGTATCCACATAATTTGTAATCCGCCTGTGGCTATTCTTCCGGTAAAAAGCAGATTCTTCTCTGTAACAAGGTGATCCTGGAGGGGGCTGCGCTCCACAGCCGAAGGCCGGTTGATCCCAGCACACACAAGCCGTGGCGTGTAGTATGAACGTCGCGATACTTCCTCCCTCTACACTTGGTTACTTGCTTATTTGCTGCTTTCCAGAAAGTCCTTCCAAAGGAACTGTACACTGTTTTGAATCTTCACAGTTGCACAGGCTATTACGGGCGTTCTCCTCACTCTCGCTCAGATCAAACTGAGCCGTTAGAGCCGACGTACGTTTCACCAATTCTTTGGCTTCATCCGGGCAATTTGTATATTTGTATTTGGTGCCGTCCTCATTTAAAGGGATATTGAGTGCCGTTACCTCCGGAAACATAGCTGGTGAATATTGGTTCCTATTCACTGAGTTTCATTAGTAAACATTTCTTTATAATGAAAAACACATTTGTTTCAATATGATATTTGTAACCTTTTACTACAAGCAACATAATAATTGCTAAGTGAACATTATTAGTGTGTATCAAAATACTACTTTTCTGCTACTTTGTGCAGAGGCAGATTCACTCACAGGGACAGCGAAGACAGGGAAGAGCTGTTTTCTTTGGGGCATGCCCCGCAAAAGGCCCTTTTAGGGGGTGGTAAGGTAAAAGAGCTGGTAACTTTTTAATTTAGAATAGGGTAGGGCATTTTTTTATTAGGGGGCTTAGATTAGGTGTAAGTAGCTTAAAATTGTTGTAATATTTTTGATATGTTTGTAACTTATTTTTTTTATTTTTTGTAACAGCTTTTTTATTTTTTGTACTTTAGTTAGTTTATTTAATTGTATTTAATTGTAGTTATTTGTAGCTAATTTATTTAATTAATTTAATGATAGTGTAGTGTTAGGTTTAATTGTAACTTAGGTTAGGATTTATTTTAGAGGTAATTTTGTATTTCTTTTAGCTAGGTAGTTATTAAATAGTTAATAACTATTTAATAACTATTCTAACTAGCTAAAATAAATACAAAGTTACCTGTAAAATAAATATAAATCCTAAGATAGCTACAATGTAATTATTATTTATATTGTAGCTATATTAGGGTTTATTTTACAGGTAAGTATTTAGTTTTAAATAGGAATAATTTATTAAAGTATAGTGTAGTGTTAGGTGTAATTGTAACTTAGGTTAGTTTTTATTTTACAGGTTAATTTCTCTTTATTTTAACTAGGTAGCTATTAAATAGTTAATAACTATTTAATAGCTATTGTACCTAGTTAAAATAAATTGAAAGTTGCCTGTAAAATAAAAATAAATCCTAAAATAGCTACAATATAATTATTATTTATATTGTAGCTATATTAGGGTTTATTTTAAAGGTAAGTATTTAGTTTTAAATAGGATTAACTTAGTTAATAAGAGAAATATTATTTTGATTTATTTAATTAATATTTAAGTTAGGGGGGTGTTAGGGTTAGGGTTAGACTTAGGTTTAGGGGTTAAAAATTTTATTACAGTGGCGGAGGTGTAGGGGGGGCAGGATAGGGGTTAATAAATTTATTATAGGTGGCGACGGTGTAGGGGGGGCAGATTAGGGGTTAATAAGTTTAATATAGGTTGCGGCGGGGTCCCGGAGCGACGGTTTAGGGGTTAAACTATTTATTTAGTTGCTGCGAGGTCCGGGATCCGCAGGATAGGGGTTAATAACTTTATTATAGGTGGCGGCGGTATAGGGGGGGCAGAATAGGGGTTACTAGGTATAATATAGGTGGCGGCGGTGTCCGGGAGCGGCGGTTTAGGGGTTAATACATTTATAAGAGTTGCGGCGGGGTCTAGGAGCAGCGGTTTAGGGGTTAATAACTTTATTGAGTTGCGGGGGGCTCCGGGGGCGCCGGTATAGGGGGTAGAACAGTGTAGTTAGTGTGGGTGCTTAGTGACAGCTTGTCAATAAAGCTGTCAAAAAGCCGAAGAGCAGCGAGATCGGATGAGTGATAACTATAACAATCCGCTGCTCATCGCCCCGTACTTGGTGCACGGGTTTTTGACAGCTTTTTTGATAACTTAGGCGAACGTATTCAGGTCCGCGGCGGCGATGGTAGGCGAGCTTAGGCGGGCGTATTGGTCCGGCGAAGGCAGGGAAAGTAGACGGCTTGATAACTACCCCTCTTTGTCTTGAGAGTGGAAAAATGCTGAGACTGACTTAGGTGTTGAACTTTGTGGTTTTAGAGATTTATCTTGTTTGCATTCTAGAGACTAAATCAGTAACCTCAGTGCAATATTCACCTATGGACACTAGGTGGCGCCCTTGCAGTATGTATGCAAAAATTCAGGAAAAATTTGTACTGCACAGAGGAGGAATCAGTATTATTTTTTTCATATATTAACACACTGTAGTATAATACTTTTTCCAAAGCTAATGGTTATAATTGAGGTCAGAAAAATGCTGATATTAGTGCAAAACCACTGTATATTTAGGCTTTATCATATATATACAATTTAGGTCCCAAACTTGCATTTTCAGATCTTTTCCAAGTGTTTTTAAAGGAGCAAAAGTGATTTCCTGTGGAGTTAATGCGAGTTCTAGTAGCTTATAAGTAAACCTTTAGGTATTTTAGGGGTTAAAGAGATGAGTCTCCATGAAGGAGATCTAAACAGCAGCTGTATGTTGTTATATACTGATGTATATGAAACTACATTGCCTATTATGTGCCTTAATTTTGCTGGTAGGTGAGAGTCTGTCTAATAGGCAGAAATTTAGAGGCTGGGGAGTGCAGGTTTAGTGTGCTTTCACATTAGGGGTACCTGTTCTTGTTGATATGAGGTATTGTGGAGGAGTACAGGTTTAGTGTGCTTTCACATTAGGGGTACCTGTTCTTGTTGATATGAGGTATTGTGGAGGAGTACAGGTTTAGTGTGCTTTCACATTAGGGGTACCTGTTCTTGTTGATATGAGGTATTGTGGAGGAGTACAGGTTTAGTGTGCTTTCACATTAGGGGTACCTGTTCTTGTTGATATGAGGTATTGTGGAGGAGTACAGGTTTAGTGTGCTTTCACATTAGGGGTACCTGTTCTTGTTGATATGAGGTATTGTGGAGGTCTGATAGCCACATGGAGCAGGCAAGATGGCGTTGTCCTTACAATGCGCCACAGTTCTGCTTATTTACAGCCAGTCAGAAGCTAGTTGGAGCTAAAAAATGTAGAGGGTATGTTCCCCAGCTGTTCCGACACTTGTAGGAGCCTTTCTCTCTATCCCAGCTTCAGATGGTGTTGTGGTGGATACTCCAGTCCCTCAGCTGCAACCTCACTGGGCAGCCATGTCCCAGCGTGGCCAGACCACCCCAAGCAACAACAAAACCTTTTTTTAAATCATTATATGCAATTTTTTTTAGATATTTTTATCCTAAAAAAGTCTCATCACAGATTTCTTTGTCTGTTTGCAAATACACATTATTAGTGAATAATTGATTCCACACTTGACACCTTAACCCTCCGTTGTCCATTGGATGATTTGAAAGTGCTGGATAACCAATGAAACACATTGTGGCAGCTTAAAAAAGCGCTTTTTTACTTGTATTTTATCTTATTTTTATGCCTGATGAAACGACCGTGTTGTGTGGTCGAGAAAGGCGTTGCAGCAACATTAAACTTCTCTTTTAACATTTATATACGTCTTTCTGCCTGATTATTCAGATTGAATTTGCTCTATCTGCTCAAAGAACTATACAAACCATTACATCACAATTTGTTGTTTGATACTAGGGGGCCTATCTATCAAGCTCCGAATGGAGCTTGATGCCCCGTGTTTCTGGTGAGCCTGCAGGCTCACTAGAAACAGCAGTTATGAAGCAGCAGTCTAAAGACCGTTGCTCCATAACCTGTCCACCTGCTCTGAGCAGGCGGACAGACATCGCCGCAATTCAACCCAATTGAGTACGATCGGGTTGATTGACACCCCCCTGCTGGTGGCCGATTGGCCGAGAGTCAGCAGGGGGCGGCGTTGCACCAGCAGCTCTTGTGAGCTGCTGATGCAATGTTAAATGCGGAGAGCGTATTGCTCTCCGCATTTAGCAAGGTCTTGCTGACCTGATCCGCACTGGCGGATCAGGTCTGCAAGACCGTTGATAGAGGCCTTGGATTCAAACTTCAATGTGATCTTACCTGTGACCTGAGAACTGGTCTCTACCTTGATACAGGATCAGTATCCAGTTAGCTGACTACTGCAAGTGTCAGCCTGCCTGTTTGCACTATCTAGTGCCTTCAAAAATTGTGAGTTTTACTATTTACCTTCTTTATTATATATATCACATATAGCTTTCACTATGAGGCGCCCATTTACTTTCTAACCTAGATCATTGAGGTGAACGGAGATCATTCCCCCAAGTGGAGCTGCCTTATACACTCCTTTTTTACTTGGATTTAATTTTTTTTTTGCCATTAAACTTTTGTTTCTTTAACATGAACACTATTTCTGTCATTTATTAAGGTTAACAAATTTCACATTTGTCACCAGAATTTATTAATTTATTACTTTATCATGTTAAATAATATCTTACCATTTCACTAAGTTCTACTCACATCTGAGAGTCCACTTATCATTCATACACCTTTTAAAACCAAAAAAATGTTTGTAACAATTTTTCACATTACAAACATTTCTACCAATTCCCTGTTTTTTCCACGAGTTATTTTTAGTGCGCCACCTCCTGGGTGTTTCATCACCTTCACTTTGCACATTTGGACAAGCCAGCTTCATTTTGGAAGAAGGTGCTGTGGACTGATGAAACAAAGATTGAGTTATTTGGTCATAACAAGAAGCATTATGCATGACGGAAAAAGAACACAGCGTACCAAGACAAACACTTGCTACCCACAGTAAAATTTGGTGGATGTTCCATCATGCTGTGGGGATGTGTGACCAGTGCTGGTACTGGGAATCTTGTTAAAGTTGAGGGTCGCCTGGATTCCACTCAATATCAGCAGATACTTGAGAATAATGTTGAGGAATCAGTCACAAAGTTGAAGTTACGCTGGGGCTGGATATTTCAACAAGACAACGATTCAAAACACTGCTCAAAATCTACTCTGGCATTTATACAGAGGAACAAGTACAATGTTCTGGAATGGCTACCCCAGGCCCCAGACCTGAATATCATTGAAAATCTGTGGGGTGATTTGAAGTGAGCTGTCCATGCTCGGCAACCATTAAACCTAACTGAACTGGAGATGTTTTGCAAGGAGGAATGGTCCAAAATACCTTCATTCAGAATCCAGACACTCATTACAGGCTATAGGAAGCGTCTAAAGGCTGTCTGCTAAAGGAGACTCTACTAAATATTGATGCAATATTTCTGTTGGGGTGCCCAAATTTATGCACCTGTCTAATTTCGTTTGGATGCATATTGCACATTTTCTGTTAATCCAATAAACCTCATTTCACTACTGAAATATTACTGTGTCCTTCAGTTATTTGATAGATCAAAATTAAATTGCTGATCCAAACACCCAATTATTTATAAATGAAAATTATGGAAATTGTCAGGGGTGCCTAAACTTTTGCATACAACTGTGTGTATATATATATATATATATATATATATATATATATATTGTAACAGGAACCACTTTTAACCACGGTCTTCTAGGGCACAAATGCAGCACAGGACAGTCACTGTAGTTTAAAAGGCTTTATTTTTCACAGCAATGACAAACAGGCAGTTCATTTTCAAAAGAGCGAAATCCTTCCTCTGCAGCAAAGCTAAGTACTTTTAAATGTGTCCCAGCACTTCACAGCATTCCACAAGTGCTTTGTAAAAATAATGTCCTTTTACAGTTCACAGGAACAAAAGTCTTTTACACAGTGTAACAGACACACACACCAGCTTCTGTAGCTGTGTACCACTCTCTCAAGGCCTAAGTGAGGCTGCTATTTAAACCCTCACACTTCTAATTAGCCACACCTGTGATTAGCTGCTGGACAGCTTCACAGCTGTCTGGGATAATCAAATACACACTCTTTCTCCCTGGGGTTTTAACTGAAAGGAGAGATAGCATGTACAATGCTTGGTCTTAAATATCTTCCATTTATAACCAGGCCTTGCTTTCTGTCACATATCCTCCCCCCCAGCTCACACCCAGTGGGTTGAGCGACCATGGACATCAATGAATGTACCCGAGACAAACCATCAGCATTGCCCTGCAAAAGACCAGCCCCGTGCTCAACAGTAAAATTGAAGGGCTGCAAGCCAAGAAACCACCCAGCAACCCTGGAACTTGTTTCCTTATTCTGACTCATCCATGTGAGAGGAGCATGATCTGTTATTAATTTAAAATTTCTTCCCAACAGATAGTACCTAAGGGTCTCTAAAGCCCACTTAATGGCAAGGCATTCTTTCTCCACTATAGAATAGTTCTTTTCCTGTGAAATAAGTTTTCTGCTTAGGAAAAGGACAGGATGCTCTTCTCCCTGACACTCCTGCGAGAGAACTGCTCCTAAACCAACATCAGAGGCATCTGTCTGTACAATAAAACTTTAGCGAAATTGGGGGCTACCAAAACTGGATGGGCACAAAGAGCATCTTTCAAATGCTTAAAAGCTTGTTCTGCTTCTGGGGACCATTTTATCATAATTGGGGCCCTTGCTTTTGTGAGATCTGTCAAGGGTGCCGCAATTGTAGCGAAATTCGGGATAAACCTTCTATAATAACTAGTTATCCCAATAAATGCTCTTACTTGTTTTTTAGTTAGAGGCTGTGGCCAGTTCTGTATGGCCTCTACTTTTGTTGTCTGAGGTTTAACTAATCCTCTACCAATAGTATAACCCAAGTACTTAGCTTCCTGTAAACCAACAGTACATTTTGCAGGATTGGCAGTTAACCCAGCGGACCGTATTGCATCAAGTACTGCTTGAACTTTTGGAAGATGGGATTCCCAATCTGTACTATAAATTATAACATCATCCAAATATGCTGCCGCATAACGAACATGGGGTTTCAGAATTCTATCCATCATCCTCTGGAATGTTGCCGGGGCCCCATGTAAACCAAATGGCAACACCGTATACTGAAATAAGCCCTCTGGGGTTGAAAAAGCTGTCTTTTCCTTTGCTTGACTAGTGAGAGGCACCTGCCAATACCCTTTCGCTAAATCAATTGTAGTGAGATAACGTGCTTTTCCTAGCCTTTCTATCAACTCATCTACTCTAGGCATTGGGTAGGTGTCAAATTTGGAAACACAATTAAGCTTACGAAAGTCATTACAGAACCTTAATGAACCATCCGGCTTTGGAACAAGCACGATTGGACTGTTCCACTCACTTTGTGATTCCTCAATTACCCCAAGCTTTAACATTTTTTCTACCTCCAGTTTAATAGCCTTTCTACGAGCCTCAGGGACCCTATAGGGTTTAAGGCAAACCTTCTTCCCTGGTTCTGTTATTATGTCATGCTTAATAACATTAGTTTTTCCCGGTACCACAGAAAATACTTCTTTGTTCATTCTAATCAAATCCTTGACCTCTCGCTTCTGATGTACAGATAGGGTTTCCGATATATTTACCTCTGGTTCAGTGACAGGGAGTTCTGTAGGTTTTAAGGTAACTACAACTTCCCTATCTTTCCAAGGTTTTAACAGATTTATATGATATATTTGCTCAGGTTTCCTTCTCCCTGGCTGACTTACTTTGTAATTAACATCAATATTTTCCGAGCTAGTACTTGGTACTTCATTACTCTGAGAAGGTTGATCACCTACTAATACAGGCATAGGGCAATAAATCCTATTTTTCTCCTTTTCAATGGAACCCCCTTCAAAATCAGTTTCAGAGAAAGGAAATACATAAATATCAGAAGTTTGACATATTTCTGGAGATTCCCATAACTCCAGAAATTTTGGAAAATTTCTCCCTATCACCACCTCATGGGCTAAATTTGGTACTACACCAACACAATATTTTAATTTACCACACTGAGTCTCAATCTCCACCTCAGCTGTAGGATATTCCCGTTTATCTCCATGAACACAGATAATTCCCATTTTTTCCCCATAATCCAATACTGCATCTGGTACTAAAGATTTAGCCACTAGTGTGACCATACTTCCTGAATCAAGCAAAGCCCTAGACACTTTACCATTAACCGTCACAGTACACCAATGGGAATCATTATTAACAGAGCTGTTGCTATTAGACAATAGTGAATGTGCAACATTACAGTCCATAAATTCATCTTTATCACAGTCTCTAGCAATATGCCCAACCTCATTACATTTAAAACATCTTACAGGTTGGTTATATTTAAATGTTTCCTTAATTCCTGGGGAAATGTCTCTGGTGTTTTGCCTATACACCTGCTGCTCTCTTATCCCCTTTATCCCCTGAACAGTCTTACCAGTTCTTGTAGAGCTCTGGGACTTGGGATTGTGGGGCTGATCCATTGAAGATTGTTGCAAAACTTCTCCTGAAGCTATAAATCTTTCGACCAATACAATCAACTGATCCGCTGTTTGAGGATCACCTTGATTAACCCACCGCCGCAGGGAAGCAGGTAATCCACGCTGAAACCGGTCCATCACCAGTAGTTCCACTATTTTGGTAGCCGAATTAACCTCTGGTTGCAGCCACTTCCTGGCAAGGTGTATAAGGTCGAACATCTGGGATCTTGCAGCATTATAAGATGAAAACATCCAGGAATGGAATCTTTGTGCACGGACTGCCGAAGTCACCCCCAGGCGTGCAAGGATTTCTGCTTTCAATTTCTCATAGTCACTGGCTTGTGCTGGCTCTAAATCAAAGTAGGCCTTCTGAGGTTCAGCACTAAGAAATGGCGCAAGTATACTCGCCCACTCAACTGTCGGCCATTTTTCTCTTTCTGCTGTGCGTTCAAACGCCAAAAGATACGCCTCAACATCATCAGCTGCTGTCATTTTTTGAAGATAATGACTAGCCCTTATTACTATGGAACCTTGGCTGCCACCAACATATTCAGAGTTCAGTCTTTCTGATATGGCTTGAACCTCTCGTTGCAGAGTCTGTGTAGCACTTTGCTGCTCCTCCCGGGCCTTCCTGAATGTCTCAGCTTGCACAGCAGCCATCTGTTGTATCAACAATTCAGTGTTCTCCTTCTGTGATTTAGCCAGCAGCATAGCACTCTCTGACTGGGCCAAGACCAACTGTTGCAGTGCTGCACTATTTTCAGCAGCTTTTCTGTTAGTCTCTTGCTGTATAGCATTAGAATGGATCAAAGCTTTAATGACTTCCTCCATGTTGCTTGCAGATTATTATGCCCACAGACTTACAACGTGGTTGCCCGCATTCTCCACCAAGTTTAACAGGAACCACTTTTAACCACGGTCTTCTAGGGCACAAATGCAGCACAGGACAGTCACTGTAGTTTAAAAGGCTTTATTTTTCACAGCAATGACAAACAGGCAGTTCATTTTCAAAAGAGGGAAATCCTTCCTCTGCAGCAAAGCTAAGTACTTTTAAATGTGTCCCAGCACTTCACAGCATTCCACAAGTGCTTTGTAAAAATAATGTCCTTTTACAGTTCACAGGAACAAAAGTCTTTTACACAGTGTAACAGACACACACACCAGCTTCTGTAGCTGTGTACCACTCTCTCAAGGCCTAAGTGAGGCTGCTATTTAAACCCTCACACTTCTAATTAGCCACACCTGTGATTAGCTGCTGGACAGCTTCACAGCTGTCTGGGATAATCAAATACACACTCTTTCTCCCTGGGGTTTTAACTGAAAGGAGAGATAGCATGTACAATGCTTGGTCTTAAATATCTTCCATTTATAACCAGGCCTTGCTTTCTATCACAATATATATACAGTATATATCCATGTCCAAAAAAGGCACTCATTGGTCGTTGGTAAAATGAAACAATATTTATTCTACAAATAATTATTATTATTGTTGAATAAATATTGTTTCATTTTAACAAAGAAATGAGTGCCTTTTTTGGACGTGGATTTGTACTTTGAGTTAAAGTGCACCTTGGCATTAAAGAAAATCATTTGAACCTGCTTTCCCTTTCCAGGCAATGCCTCTCTGAACAAGGAACACAGCAACCCCAGACGATCGTTTCGGCCTTCATTGGGCCTTGTCAGTGAGGTGTAGCCAAATTCCTCTAAGCACACTGAGCAAGGAGTCCACGTCTGGTTTCCCCTTTTTCCCATAGGGAGACTAAATACACAGAGAGAGGAGCACACTCAAAGGAACAAACAACCGGCTCAATACTATTGTTAGCCTGTTCTATGGCGATTTACCACCTGGGTGCAGTTTCTTTTAGCCCAGTAAAGCTTTTCACAGAGAAGAACTTTCCTGTAGTATATCAGTCTGATCCCGCCTATTACGGTCAGTCCAGCACCGAAATATCAGGCATTTCCTCTCTGAACAAGGAACACAGCAACCCCAGACGATTGTTTTGGCCTTCATTGGGCCTCGTCAGTGAGGTGTAGCCAAATTCCTCTAAGCACACTGAGCAAGGAGTCCACGTCTGGTTTCTCCTTTTTCCCATAGGGAGACTAAATACACACAGAGAGAAGCACACACACAGGAACAAACAACCGGCTCAATAATATTGTTAGCCTGTTCTATGAAGATTTAACACCTGGGTGCAGCTTCTTTTAGCCCAGTAATGCTTTTCACAGAGAAGAACTTTCCTGTAGTATATCAGTCTGATCCCGCCTATTAAAGTCAGTCCAGCGCCGAAATACCAGGCAATTCCTCTGTGAACAAGGATCACAGCAACCCCAGACAATCGTTTCAGCCTTCATTGGGCCTTGTCAGTAAGGTGTAGCCAAATTCCTCTAAGCACACTGAGCAAGGAGTCCACGTCTGGTTTCCCCTTTTTCCCATAGGGAGACTAAATACACACAGAGAGAAGCACACTCACAGGAACAAACAACCGGCTCAATAATATTGTTAGCCTGTTCAATGGCGATTTACCACCTGGGTGCAGCTTCTTTTAGCCCAGTAATGCTTTTCACAGAGAAGAACTTTCCTGTAGTATATCAGTTTGATCCTGCCTATTATGGTCAGTCCAGCGCCGAAATACCAGGCAATTCCTCTCTGAACAAGGAACACAGCAACCCCAGATGATCGTTTTGGCCTTCATTGGGCCTCGTCAGTGAGGTGTAGCCAAATTCCTCTAAGCACACTGAGCAAGGAGTCCACGTCTGGTTTCCCCTTTTTCCCATAGGGAGACTAAATACACACAGAGAGAAGCACACTCACAGAAACGAACAACCAGCTCAATACTATTGTTAGCCTGTTCTATGGCGATTTACCACCTGGGTGCAGCTTCTTTTAGTCCATTAATGCTTTTCACAAAGTTGAACTCCTCCTGTAGTATATCAGTCTGATCCCGCCTATTACGGTCAGTCCAGCACCGAAATATCAGGCATTTCCTCTCTGAACAAGGAACACAGCAACCCCAGACGATTGTTTTGGCCTTCACTGGGCCTCGTCAGTGAGGTGTAGCCAAATTCCTCTAAGCACACTGAGCAAGGAGTCCACGTCTGGTTTCTCCTTTTTCCCATAGGGAGACTAAATACACACAGAGAGAAGCACACACACAGGAACAAAAACCCGGCTCAATAATATTGTTAGCCTGTTCTATGGAGATTTAACACCTGGGTGCAGCTTCTTTTAGCCCAGTAATGCTTTTCACAGAGAAGAACTTTCCTGTAGTATATCAGTCTGATCCCGCCTATTAAAGTAAGTCCAGCGCCGAAATACCAGGCAATTCCTCTGTGAACAAGGAACACAGCAACCCCAGACAATCATTTCAGCCTTCATTGGGCCTTGTCAGTAAGGTGTAGCCAAATTCCTCTAAGCACACTGAGCAAGGAGTCCACGTCTGGTTTCCCCTTTTTCCCATAGGGAGACTAAATACACACAAAGAGAAGCACACTCACAGGAACAAACAACCGGCTCAATAATATTGTTAGCCTGTTCAATGGCGATTTACCACCTGGGTGCAGCTTCTTTTAGCCCAGTAATGCTTTTCACAGAGAAGAACTTTCCTGTAGTATATCAGTCTGATCCTGCCTATTATGGTCAGTCCAGCGCCGAAATACCAGGCAATTCCTCTCTGAACAAGGAACACAGCAACCCCAGATGATCGTTTTGGCCTTCATTGGGCCTCGTCAGTGAGGTATAGCCAAATTCCTCTAAGCACACTGAGCAAGGAGTCCACGTCTGGTTTACCCTTTTTCCCATAGGGAGACTAAATACACACAGAGAGAAGCACACTCACAGGAACGAACAACCAGCTCAATACTATTGTTAGCCTGTTCTATGGCGATTTACCACCTGGGTGCAGCTTCTTTTAGTCCATTAATGCTTTTCACAAAGTTGAACTCCTCCTGTAGTATATCAGTCTGATCCCGCCTATTACGGTCAGTCCAGCGCCGAAATACCAGGTTCCGTAACTGTCATGATAACATCATGTGGATTAGTTGGTACCTGGATTGGCTACCCGGCAGAGGTGGCATTGTGTCCTCAGCCTGGAAGAGGTTAATGTGAATTGCCTTGTTCTGTGTGTGAAAACTGCTTTCAGAAAAGCTGTAAGCTGAGACCCCCCTTCTTCCCCCCCCCTCCTTAGTAGTGTAACTGTGTGGAGGAATGCAGAACGCTCCTCCCCTTGGAGACTGATAGTGGGAGCTAAGACTTGTTTGCATTGGTTGCACTTGTTGTAAATTATAACCCAGGCGTTGTCTTTGACAAGACAAAGAAAATTTGGTTTAAATATGTAACAGAAAGACTTGGTGGGCAGAACTGCCCTGTGGACCAGACCACTAACATCAGGACCGGCATTCTCCACATATCTAAAGGAACTTGGTAATAAGTTAGATATTGTGTGTAACTCTTTTCATGTCCCATTTTCTTTTTAAAGAACTGTAGCTTTGCAATTGTATGTTATTTTGAATGTCTTTATAATTTTGCACTGTGTAACCTGTATTGATATTTGTTATTAAACACATAGAAAGTCTAATTCTGTCTTTTGGCAAGTTACCTAATTGTTAAATAGTGTGAGTTTTTAGGGGTTCCCCAAAACTCCCCTTTAATTTAAAAAGTTTTGGTGGTGGCAGCAGGGAAATTGTTAATTAGAGCAGTGTGGACAAGATTTGGGGTCTAATGTGGTATCCCTTTTAAGGTCCTTTTGCAGAGTTGCAAGGATAAGGGAACCAGAGCTTTTAACCCCTTCATGCCCACACCCCTCTATTGTGACGTTGAGAAGGTTTGATTCGTCACAGTAACGCAGCCCCATTGATTCCTATGGGGAAACTAAATTTATGTTTACACCTAACACCCTAACATGAACCCAGAGTCTTAACACTCCTAATCTTACACTTATTAACCCCTAATCCGCCACCCCCGACATCGCCGACACCTACATTATATTTTTTAACCCCTAATCTGCTGCCCCCGACATCGCTGACACCTACATTATATTTCTTAACCCCTAATCTGCCGCTCCAGACATTGCAGACACCTACATTATACTTATTAACCCCTAATCTGCTGCCCCCAACATCGCAGACACCTACATAATGTTATTAACCCCTAATCTGCTGCCCCCAACATCGCCAACACCTACGTTATACTTATTAACCCCTAATCTCCCGCCCCCAATGTCGCTGCAACCTACCTACACTTATTAACCCCTAATCTGCTGCCACCAACGTCACCACCACTATACTACATTTATTAAGCCCTAAAAATAAGTCTAACCCTAACCCTAACACCCCCTATCTTAAATATAATTAAAATAAATCTAAATAAAACCTACTATCATTACCTAAATAATTCCTATTTAAAACTAAATACTTACCTATAAACCCTAAGATAGCTACAATATAACTAATAGTTACTGTGGGGCATATGTATCAAGGTCTGGCGGACCTGATCCGACACTGCGGATCAGGTCCGCCAGACCTCGCTGATGGCGTATTCAGCATTGCACCAGCAACTCACAAGAGCTGCTGGTGCAACGCCGCCTCCTGCAGACTCGCGGCCAATGGGCCGCCAGCAGGGGGGTGTCAATCAACCCGATTGTACTCGATCGGGTTGATTTCTGGCGATGTCTGAGTCCATGAGCTAGTGACGTATGGGATATACATTCCTACCAGGAGGGGCAAAGTTTCCCAAACCTCAAAATGCCTATAAATACACCCCCCACCACACCCACAATTCAGTTTTACAAACTTTGCCTCCTATGGAGGTTGTGAAGTAAGTTTGTGCTAGATTTCTACGTTGATATGCGCTTCTCAGCATGCTGAAGCCTGGTTCCTCTCAGAGTGCAGTGAATGACAGAGGGATGTGAAGGGAGTATTACCTATTGAATACAATGGTCATCCTAACGGGATCTATTTCATAGGTTCTCTGTTATCGTTCGTAGAGATTCATCTCCTACCTCCCTTTTCAGATCGACGATATACTCTTATATACCATTACCTCTACTGATTCTATCTAGATTAGTGTTTTTTGGTAAGTATGTTTTCTTTTATTTACAGTGGGGGAAAAAAGTATTTAGTCAGCGACCAATTGTGCAAGTTCTCCCACTTAAGAAGATGAGAGAGGCCTGTAATTTTCATCATAGGTATACCTCAACTATGAGAGACAAAATGTGGAAACAAATCTAGACAATCACATTGTCTGATTTGGAAAGAATTTATTTGCAAATTATGGTGGAAAATAAGTTTTTGGTCACCTACAAACAAATTTATGGCTCTCACAGAGCTGTATCTTCTTCTTTTAGAGGCTCCTCTGTCCTCCACTCATTACCTGTATTAATGGCACCTGTTTGAACTTGTTATCAGTATAAAAGACACCTGTCCACAACCTCAAACAGTCACACTCCAAACTCCACTATGGTGAAGACCAAAGAGCTGTCGAAGGACACCAGAAACAAAATTGTAGACCTGCACCAGGCTGAGAAGACTGAATCTGCAATAGGCAAGCAGCTTGGTGTGAAGAAATCAACTGTGGGAGCAATAATTAGAAAATGGAAGACATACAAGACCACTGATAATCTCCCTCGATCTGGGGCTCCACGCAAGATCTCACCCCGTGGGGTCAAAATGATCACAAGAACGGTGAGCAAACATCCCAGAACCACACAGGGGACCTAGTGAATGACCTGCAGAGAGCTGGGACGAACGTAACAAAGGCTACCATCAGTAACACACTACGCCGCCAGGGACTCAGATCCTGCAGTGCCAGACGTGTCCCCCTGCTTAAGCCAGTACATGTCCAGGCCCGTCTGAAGTATGCTAGAGAGCATTTGGATGATCCAGAAGCGGATTGGGAGAATGTCATATGGTCAGATGAAACCAAAGTAGAACTGTTTGGTAGAAACACAACTTGTCGTGTTTGGAGGAGAGAGAACACCATACCTACTGTGAAGCATGGGGGTAGCAACATCATGCTTTGGGGCTGTTTCTCTGCAAAGGGAACAGGCCAACTGATCTGTGTACATGAAAGAATGAATGGGGCCATGTATCGTGAGATTTTGAGTGCAAACCTCCTTCCATCAGCAAGGGCATTGAAGATGAAACGTGGCTGGGTCTTTCAGCATGACAATGATCCCAAACACACCGCCCGGGCAATGAAGGAGTGGCTTCGTAAGAAGCATTTCAAGGTCCTGGAGTGGCCTAGCCAGTCTCCAGATCTCAACCCCATAGAAAACCTTTGGAGGGAGTTGAAAGTCTGTGTTGCCCAGCGACAGCCCCAAAACATCACTGCTCTAGAGGAGATCTGTATGCAGGAATGGGCCAACATACCAGCAACAGTGTGTGAGAACCTTGTGAAGACTTACAGAAAATGTTTCACCTCTGTCATTGGCAACAAATGATATATAACAAAGTATTGAGATGAACTTTTGATATTGACCAAATATTTATTTTCCACCATAATTTGCAAATAAATTCTTTCCAAATCAGACAATGTGATTGTCTGGATTTTTTTCCACATTTTGTCTCTCATAGTTGAGGTATACCTATGATGAAAATTACAGGCCTCTCTCATCTTCTTAAGTGGGAGAACTTGCACAATTGGTGGCTGACTAAATACTTTTTTTCCCCACTGTAAGACACTCTCAGCTATGGTTTGGCACTTTATATGTAAAGTTCTAAATATATGTTTTGTACTTATATTTGCCATGATTCAGGTTAATCAGTATATTTCCTTCTTACAGGCTGTCAGTTTCATTTTGGGAAATGCATATGAAAAAAAAAATGAAATTTTTTTTTTTCTTACCTGAAAATTTTTTCAAATTGACTTTCTTTTCTAAATTGCAGGCTGTTAGGCTCGCGGGAGCGCAAAATGCTATAATTTATTGCGTCATTTTTGGCGTGAAAATTGTTTGTTGACGTAATTTCATCATTTCCGGCGTCTTAGTTGGCGCCTAGAGTTTTCAGATGTCTTGGCGCCAAAAAATATTTTGTCAGTTGTGGGCGTCATACTTGGCGCCAGATGTTTGACATTATTTAAGTCCTTATTTCATTTTGCTTCTTGTTTGCAGAGGCATATTCTGTTTGCATTTTTTCCCATTCCTGAAACTGTCATATAAGGAAATTGATAATTTGGCTTTATATGTTGTTTTTTCTATTACATATTGCAAGATGTCTCAATCTGACCCTGTCTCAGAATCTACTTCTGGAATGCTGCTGCCTGATTTCGGTTCTACCAAAGCTAAGTGCATTTGTTGTAAACTTGTGGTAACTGTTCCTCCGGCTGTAGTTTGTGTTAGTTGTCATGATAAACTTTCAAACGCAGACAATATTTCCATTAGTTGTAATCCATTACCTGTTGTTGTTCCTTCAACATCTAATGTTCAGGATATTCCTGTTAATGTGAGAGAATTTGTTTCTAATTCTATTCAGAAGGCTCTGTCTGTTATACCACCTTCTAATAAACGTAAAAGGTCTTTTAAAACTTCTCATAAATTCGATGAATTTTTAAATGACCGACAGCATTCTGATTTATCTATCTCTGATGAGGATCTATCTGGTTCAGAAGATTATGCCTCAGATATTGACACAGACAAATCTTCATTCTTATTTAAAATGGAGTATATTCGTTCCTTATTAAAAGAGGTGTTGATTGCATTAGATATGGAGGAGACTAGTCCTCTTGATATTAAAACCAGTAAACGTTTAAATTCGTTTTTTAAACCTCATGTAGTTATTTCAGAGGTTTTTACCGTTCCTGATGCTATTTCAGATGCAATTCTAGGGAATGGAATAGTCTGGGTACTTCATTTACTTCTTCTTCAAGGTTTAAGAAACTGTATCCTTTGCCGACTGATAGATTGGAGTTTTGGGAAAAGATCCCCAAAGTTGATGGGGCCATCTCTACTCTTGCAAAGCGTACTACTATTCCTACGGCAGATAGTACTTCTTTTAACTATCCTTTAGATAGGAAGCTTGAATCTTATCTAAGGAAGGCTTATTTATGTTCAGGTCATCTTCTTAGGCCTGCTATTTCTTTGGCTGTTGTTGCTGCGGCTTCAACTTTTTGGTTGGAAACTTTAGCACAAAAAGTACCAGATCATAATGTGTATAGCATTGTCAAGCTAATTCAACATGCTAATAATTTTATTTGTGATGCCGTTTTTTATATCATTAGAATTGATGTCAGGTATATGGGGGGTAGTTATCAAGCCGTCAACCTCAAATACGCTGGAATTCCGCAGCGTATTTGTGGCGAGGCTGATTCGCCTTAGTTATCAAAGGCTACAGACCGGCAAAAGTAGAATTTTGTGACGTAAACTTCGATCCGCCGGACTCCGTCCGAAACAGATCGATTCTTACGTCACTCCAGATGTTCCGCACACAAGTACGGCACAATCTGACTACTTTTGCTAGTTATCAAAAAACTAGCAGGTACGCTCGGCACTTTTACGGCCCAGCGTACCTAGTTTTCAAACCGCCACCCTGGAGGCGGCGGATCCCATAGGAATCAATGGGAGTCTGACCATAGCGAAAGTACAAGTTCGCTGCTGCCAGACATCCCATTGATTTCTATGGGAGCTGTCTACACCTAACACCCTAACATGTACCCCGAGTCTAAACACCACTAATCTGTCCCCCCTACACCGCCGCAACTAAATAAATGTATTACCCCCTAAACCGCCGCTCCCGGAGCCCACTGCAAGCTACTCTATACCTATTAACCCCTAAACCGCCGCTCCCTGATCCTGCCGCAACTATAATAAGTGTATTAACCCCTAAACCGCCGCTCCCTGACCCTTTATTAACCCCTATCCTGCCCCCCCTACACCGTTGCCACCTATAATAAATTTATTAACCCCTATCCTGCCCCCCACTACACCGCCGCCACTGTAATAAAATTATTAACCCCTAAACCTAAGTCTAACACTAACCCTAACACCCCCCTAACTTAAATATTAATTAAATAAATCTAAATAATATTTCTATTATTAACTAAGTTAATCCTATTTAAAACTAAATACTTACCTATAAAATAAACCCTAATATAGCTACAATATAAATAATAATTATATTGTAGCTATCTTAGGATTTATTTTTATTTTACAGGCACCTTTCAATTTATTTTAACTAGGTACAATAGCTATTAAATAGTTATTAACTATTTAATAGCTTACCTAGCTAAAATAAAGAGAAATTTACCTGTAAAATAAAAACTAACCTAAGTTACAATTACACCTAACACTACACTACACCAAGCGCCAAGGGGCGCTGAAGAAATCTTCCATCCGATGAAGTGATCCTCCAAGCGGCGCTGAAGAAATCTTCCATCCGGGCGAGGTCATCTTCCAAGAGGCGCTGAAGAAGTCTTCTATCCGGGCGAGATAAGGGCTGGTAAGATAAAAGAGCTTTGAACTTTTTTAATGTAGAATAGGGTAGGGCATTTTTTTATTTTGGGGGGGTTTGTTATTTTATTAGGGGGCTTAGATTAGGTGTAAGTAGCTTAAAATTGTTGTAATATTTTTTTTAATGTTTGTAACTTATTTTTTTTATTTTTTGTAACTTAGCTTTTTTTATTTTTTGTACTTTAGTTAGTTTATGTAATTGTATTTAATTGTAGTTACTTATAGGTAGTTTATTTAATTTATTTAATGATAGTGTAGTGTTAGGTTTAATTGTAACTTAGGTTAGGATTTATTTTACAGGTAATTTTGTATTTCTTTTAGCTAGGTAGTTATTAAATAGTTAATAACTATTTAATAACTATTCTAACTAGCTAAAATAAATACAAAGTTACCAGTAAAATAAATATAAATCCTAAGATAGCTACAATGTAATTATTATTTATATTGTAGCTATATTAGGGTTTATTTTACAGGTAAGTATTTAGTTTTAAATAGGAATAATTTATTAAAGTATAGTGTAGTGTTAGGTGTAATTGTAACTTAGGTTAGTTTTTATTTTACAGGTAAATTTCTCTTTATTTTAGCTAGGTAAGCTATTAAATAGTTAATAACTATTTAATAGCTATTGTACCTAGTTAAAATAAATTGAAAGGTGCCTGTAAAATAAAAATAAATCCTAACATAGCTACAATATAATTATTATTTATATTGTAGCTATATTAGGGTTTATTTTATAGGTATTTAGTTTTAAATAGGAATAATTAATTTAATAAGAGTTAAATTTATTTAGATTTATTTAATTAATATTTAAGTTAGGGGGTGTTAGGGTTAGTGTTAGACTTAGGTTTAGGGGTTAATAATATTATTACAGTGGCGGCGGTGTAGTGGGGGGCAGGATAGGGGTTAATAAATTTATTATAGGTGACGACGGTGTAGGGGGGGCAGGATAGGGGTTAATAAATTTAATATAGGTTGCGGCGGGTTCAGGGAGCGGCGGTTTAGGGGTTAAACTATTTATTTGCGGCGAGGTGCGGGATCAGCAGGATAGGGGTTAATAACTTTATTATAGAGGGCGACGGTATAGGGGGGGTAGGATAGGGGTTACTAGGTATAATGTAGGTGGCAACGGTGTCCGGGAGCGGCGGTTTAGGGGTTAATACATTTATAAGACTTGCGGCGGGGTCTAGGAGCGGCGGTTTAGGGGTTAATACATTTATAAGACTTGCGCAGGGTCTAGGAGCGGCGGTTTAGGGGTTAGTAACTTTATTTAGTTGCGGGGGGCTCCGGGGGCGCCGGTATAGGGGGTAGAACAGTGTAGTTTAGTGTGGTTGCTTAGTGACAGGCTAGCAAGAAAGCTGTCAAACAGCCGAAGAGCAGCGAGATCGGATGTGTGATAACTCTCACAGTCCGCTGCTCATTGCCCCGCGGCTTTTTGACAGCTTTATTTGATAACTTAGGCGTATTTTTTCAGGTCCGCGGCGGCGAAGGTAGGCGAGCTTAGGCGGGCGTATTGGGCCGGCGAAGGCAGGAAAGTTGAAACGTTGATAACTACCCCCCTATGTCTTTAACTGTAAGGAAGTGACCTAGTCACAGAGGGGGCGCTCAGAAAATTATCAAATATGAAATATATCACAAATATGGAATGTATCACAAACGACTTATAACAATGAAGAACCTTAAGGGCTGATATAAAAGTCCTGTTGCATATAATTAAGATGGTGTAAATGTCCTTTATATATTTTTCAAATAAAAAGTGGTTTCTGAATCGGCTGCCTCCTCCTCACCGGCTGGTCCAAGTATAACTGTAAAAAATGAAGAGAAATAGAGGGGCGCCTCATGTGTGGTATCGTCAGTAGAAAACACAAAAAAAGAACAAATAAAGCCAAATGAGTACTCACATACTCCAAAAGCACACTTATGTGCTGGTAGGGGCAGGCTGCAGAATTATAAAGGTGTGACAGCTCACCCGTTCGACAGAGCTCTTAGTGTTAAGTGCTGGTACTACAGTGGAGACACAAGATACAGGCACCACATGTGCAGACTATTAATGGTACAACCAATAGTGATTTCTTAGTATAGAGGGTACTCACATATTGCAGGAGCACACCAATGTGCTTGTAGAAGCAGGCTGCAGATTTAGGTAGGTGTGGCAGCTCACCCAAACTGATGGTATCTTAGTAGTTGTGGAACAAGGTATATAGTAGTCCCAATGTGCTGGCTCGGATGGCAAGCTGATCTCTTATATATCAGTAGAGGCAGATGGTGGGTAGAAGAAATCCACTCAGTGAATAAAATTTCCAAATTTATTAAAAACAAAAAATCTTAAAAACAACAACACAGTAGTTGCTATTAAAAGTGGATAATGGGGTGTCCAATATTACCCCAGTAGTTGCAACGCGTTTCTCGGTTCGCAGACCATTTCATCAGGCATAAAAAACATTACTACCCACCTCTGCCTTATATACCTTACTAACAAACATTTTACCTCCCGATGAAATTTCTCCTTAGTGTCCTTTGTTGACAGTCAACCCGGGTTGGTTCAAACAGCTGATAGGATAGTGGAGTCAAGAAAACAGTCTTTAGCTTCTACGCGTTTCACTCCCTCTACGCGTAGAAGCTAAAGACTGTTTTCTTGACTCCACTATCCTATCAGCTGTTTGAACCAACCCGGGTTGACTGTCAACAAAGGACACTAAGGAGAAATTTCATCGGAACCTGCGTGCTAACAGCACTAAGTGCAGGTGAACTTACTCTCAACGGATACTTTTTTGCTGATCGGTGCCTAAATAAGTACAGGTATCAGATACAAGAAGAATTGTGAATACACAATATCGGACGTAAAAAGGCATTTCGGATACTCACAACTGTCTAAGCAGTGATTGGCAGACGCAAGACAAGCCCCCGCACATCGGGTGTGACGTCAGACGCCAACAACACGAGGACACTGTCAGAAGAACTGAGCCGCAGGACGCACAGGATTCCCTGCTGCTATTCAAGCTTACTATAAGGTACCATCTGCATGAAAGATTGCGAACTGTAATCCTAAACTACTAGCAGTATAATATTACTGGACATTTCTCTTGGTTCATACGTATGGACATGTCAATTAGTTCGCTGAGAATACAGATATAAGGATTGACCTAATCCGAGCTAGAGCATAATCCTATATAATTTTCCTCCTATGCACAGCTCCTCTTTAAGCTCCATTAAAAAAAAATTTTTGTGCAATATATAGCCTTTGCAGAAGTTTTATCAAGCCGATATTGGTATTTTAAATATATTTTTATGTATAACTGTATACAAACTTAATAACTCACGAGAAATCTTGGCTAACTGTCTAGTCACACCCCAATAGAATTTTCTTTGTGACTATACTATTAAACAGTAATCTAAATTTCTCATGAAGTACTAATCAGTACCACTTTTTATCATTTTTTATGCTAAATTTCATTATTGTTTTTAATTGAATTGTACTAGAGACGTCTCTATATTTTTTCAAATCATATTGTAACCAAATAAATCACTTGTTTTTTTAGATACTGTTCCTATTTTCATTTTATTACAAATATTTATCACAGATAATATTAATAATTTCACATAAGTATCTTCAGCTATTAGCGCCCTTACAAGACCTCCCCTTTCTTTCACTATACTCCATTAATTAATTAATTGAGAAAGACAACCCACTGAAGGGAGGTAAAATGTTTGTTAGTAAGGTATATAAGGCAGAGGTGGGTAGTAATGTTTTTTATGCCTGATGAAACGGTCTGCGAACTGAGAAACGCGTTGCAACTACTGGGGTAATATTGGACACCCCATTATCCACTTTTAATAGCAACTACTGTGTTGTTTTTATTATTTTTTGTTTTTAATAAATTTGGACATTTTATTGACTGAGTGGATTTCTTCTGCCCACCATCTGCCTCTACTGATATACAAGAGATCAGCTTGCCATCCGAGCCAGCACATTGGGACTACTATATGCCTTGTTCCACAACTACTAAGATACCATCTGTTTGGGTGAGCTGCCACACCTACCTAAATCTGCAGCCTGCTTCTACAAGCACATTGGTGTGCTCCTAGAGTATGTGAGTACCCTCTATACTAAGAAATCACTATTGGTTGTACCATTAATAGTCTGCACATGTGGTGCCTGTGTCTTGTGTCTCCACTGTAGTACCAGCACTTAACGCCAAGAGCGCTGTCGAACGGGTGAGCTGTCACACCTTTATAATTCTGCAGCCTGCCCCTACCAGCACATAAGTGTGCTTTTGAAGTATGTGAGTACTCATTTGGCTTTATTTGTTCTATTTTGTGTTTTCTACTGACGATACCACACATGAGGCGCCCCTCTATTTCTCTTTATTTTTTATATGTCTTTAAATCTTGGAATGCTGATATGACTTCTAAATCAACGTTGCTATCTCTTTCTTTCCAAGGTAATAAATTATTTGGTTCTCAGTTGGATTCTATTATTTCAACTGTCACTGGGGGGAAGGGAGCTTTTTTGCCTCAGGATAAAAAAATCTAAGGGTAAATTTAGGGCTGCTAACCGTTTTCGTTCCTTTAGTCAGAATAAGGAACAGAAACCTGACCCTTCCCCTAAAGGAACGGTTTCCAATTGGAAGCCTTCTCCAGTCTGGCATAAATCCAAGCCATTTAAAAAATCAAAATCAGCCCCCAAGTCCGCATGAAGGGGCGGCCCTCATTCCAGCGCAGCTGGTAGGGGGCAGACTAAGATTTTACAAAGATGTTTAGATCAATTCAATCCAAAATCATTGGATTCAGAACATTGTTTCTCAGGGGTACAGAATAGGTTTCAAAGTAAGACCGCCTGTGAGAAGTTTCTTTCTCTCACGCATTCCAGTAAACCCAGTAAAGGCTCAGGCTTTCCTGAAGTGTGTTTCAGACCTGGAGTTATCTGGGGTAATTGTGCCAGTTCCTTTTCCGGAACGGGGTCTGGGGTTTTATTCAAATCTGTTCATTGTTCCAAAGAAAGAGAGAATTCTTTCAGACCAGTTCTGGATCTAAAAATTTTGAATCGTTAAGTAAGAATACCAACATTCAAGATGGTGACTATAAGGACTATTCTGCCTTTTGTTCAGCAAGGGCATTATATGTCCACAATAGACTTACAGGATGCATATCTTCATATTCCGATTCATCCAGATCACTATCAGTTTCTGAGATTCTCTTTTCTAGACAAGCATTACCAATTTGCTGCTCTTCCTTTTGGCCTAGCAACAGCTCCAAGGATATTTTCAAAGGTTCTCGGTGCCCTACTCTCTGTAATCAGAGAGCGGGGTATTGCAGTGTTTCCTTATTTGGACGATATCTTGGTACTTGCTCAGTCTTTACATTCTGCAGAATCTCACACAAATCAACTAGTGTTGTTTCTTCAAAGACATGGTTGGAGGATCAATTTACCAAAAAGTTCCTTGATTCCTCAGACAAGGGTAACCTTTTTAAGATTCCAAATAGATTCAGCATCCATGACTTTGTCTCTCTAACAGACAAAAGACGTCTGAAACTGGTTTCAGCTTGTCGGAACCTTCAGTCTCAGTCATTCCCTTCAGTAGTTATGTGCATGGAGGTTTTAGGTCTCATGACTGCAGCATCGGACGCGATCCCCTTTGCTCGTTTTCACATGAGACCTCTTCAGCTTTGTATGCTGAGCCAATGGTGCAGGGATTATACAAAGATATCACAATTAATATCCTTAAATCCCAATATTCGACTATCTCTGACTTGGTGGTTAGATCACCATCGTTTAATTCAAGGGACCTCTTTTTTTCATCCAACCTGGACTGTGATTACAACAGATGTGAGTCTTTCAGGTTGGGGAGCTGTCTGGGGATCTCTGACAGCGCAGGGGTTTGGAAATCTCAAGAGGCGAGATTACCAATCAATATTTTGGAACTCCGTGCGATTCTCAGAGCTCTTCAGTTTTGACCTCTTCTGAAGAGAGAACCGTTTATTTGTTTTCAGACAGACAATGTCACAATCGTGGCGTATGTCAATCATCAAGGTGGGACTCACAGTCCTCAAGCTATGAAAGAAGTTTCTCGGATATTTGCATGGGCGGAATCCAGCTCCTGTCTAATCTCTGTGGTCCATATCCCAGGTATAGACAATTGGGAAACGGATTATCTCAGTCGCCAGACTTTACATCCGGGAGAATAGTCCCTTCACCCAGATGGGTTTTTTCAGATTGTTCAGATGTGGGCGCTTCCAGAAATAGATCTGATGGCTTCTCATCTAAATACAAAACTTCCCAGGTATCTGTCCAGGTCCAGGGATCCTCAGGCGGAAGCAGTGGATGCGTTGTCACTTCCTTGGAGTTATCAACCTGCTTATGTCTTTCCGCCTCTAGTTCTTCTTCCAAGAGTGATTTCCAAAATCATAATGGAGCTTTCATTTGTACTGCTGGTGGCTCCAGAATGGTCACACAGGTTTTGGTATACGGATCTTGTTCGGATGTCCAGTTGCCAACCTTGGCCACTTCCGTTAAGGCCAGACCTTCTATCTCAAGGCCCATTTTTCCATCAGGATCTCAAATCATTAAATTTGAAGGTATGGAGATTGAATGCTTAGTGCTTAGTCATAGAGGTTTCTCTGACTCAGTGATTAATTCTATGTTGCAGGCTCGAAAATCTGTGTCTAGAAAGATTTATTACTGAGTTTGGAAGACTTACATTTCATGGTGTTCTTCTCATAAATTCTCTTGGCATTCTTTTAGAATTCCTAGAATTTTACAGTTTCTTCAGGATGATTTGGATAAGGGTTTGTCTGCAAGTTCCTTGAAAGGACAAATCTCTGCTCTTTCTGTTCTGTTCCACAGAAAAACTGCTAATCTTCCTGATATTCATTGTTTTGTACAGGCTTTGGTTCGTATCAAGCCTGTCATTAAGTCAATCCCTCCGCCTTGGAGTCTTAATTTGGTTTTGAGGGCTTTACAGGCTCCTCCGTTTGAGCCTATGCATTCTCTGGACATTAAATTACTTTCTTGGAAAGTATTGTTCCTTTTGGCCATCTCTTCTGCTATAAGAGTTTCTGAATTATCTGCTCTTTCTTGTGAGTCTCCTTTTCTGATTTTTCATCAGGATAAGGCGGTTTTGCGGACTTCATTTAATTTTTTACCCAAAGTTGTGAATTCTAACAACATTAGTAGAGAAATTGTTGTCCCTTCGTTGTGTCCTAATCCTAAGAATTCTTTGGAGAGATCTTTACATTCTTTGGATGTGTTAGAAATAGGTTTAGAGAGGAGCGCCAGTAAAGGCAAGGTCTGGTGTGTGTGTGAGGGATGTGTTCACACTAAGATAGATGGAACCCTTTGTTAGGGCTATATTCCTGTAATTAGCTACAGGGGCTGTAATGGATATAAGACAATTGAGGATAAAAGTTATAACACAATTTTAATACAAACACAAATTAAATCACTAAACATGGATCCATGGTACATAAAAACATATATGCATAAAAACAATTTTTAAAAAAATTATAATACGTTAAATTCCAAGGGGAATATATCCCTTCAAGAGCAAATGGCCCAAATCTTGGTCACTGACAAAAATGATATAGTAGTAGTACCGTTATACTATTATGGGTGTGAGAGTGGTAGATGTTGTTAGACTCAACTACCCTCTACTCCATAAGGATTAAGTCTACCCAAAATGGTGATACAAAAGACTGGTAGAATAGTGTCTACCAATATGGCAGATACAATATTAAACAGATAAAAATGCAAAGAAACATATATATCACATGTGAAAAAAACAAAAATAATAAGAGAAGGTGATCAAAAATTAAACTAGTGTGTACACAAACTAGTGTTGATCAAAAAATAATCTCAAAAATGACAATAAAAATTGTGTGAAAAATGCGAGTAACAAAACACACAGTGAGTGATGTGTGAAATGATAAGTGAAAAAAAGTGTAAAAAAGTGAAAGAATGTAAAATGTTACAAATAAGTATATTCCTAAAAGTGTCCCAAATGTAAAAAATGGAATTCAGAGTAAATCCAAATTAGTGTCCATAAAAATCAGATAGTGGTGACATTATGGCGATCCTGATAAAAAAAGTGTATCCAAAAAATATAGTGAAGGTAAGTGGTTCCAATAAACAGTTCAAATCCTCCAATTAAATTAAACAGTTCCAAACCTTGATGTCAAGGCAGAGATAAAAAATAAAAATAACAATGTGGGAAAAAAAATGGAATAAAAGTAGAAAGCTGGGAAATCCTCAAAACCTAAGGACAGAAAAAAATAACATAGTATAATATTGTTTAAGTATTGATAAATCAAGAAATATAGCTCACCATATAGTTGCCAACGCGTTTCGGCCCACAACTTGGGCCTTTCTCAAGACTAATATATGGTATATCTGTATGCTACCAATCAAATTTTACTTCAATTGGAGCCAAAAAATGACTCTTGACACCGGAAGTACTATACCGGAAGTATCAGTTTTATACGCCAATTGAAGTAAAATTTGATTGGTAGCATACAGATATATAAGATCCTGCTCACCTTACCATATATTAGTCTTGAGAAAGGCCCAAGCTGTGGGCCGAAACGCGTTGGAAACTATATGGTGAGCTATATTTCTTGATTTATAAATACTTAACCCCTTAATGACCGGACCATTTTTCAATTTTCTTACCCTTAATGACAATGGCTATTTTTACATTTCTGCAGTGTTTGTGTTTAGCTGTAATTTCCCTCTTACTCATTTACTGTACCCACACATATTATATACCGTTTTTCTTGCCATTGAATGGACTTTCTAAAGATACCATTATTTTCATCATGTCTTATAATTTACTAAAAAAACAATAATAAAATATGAGGAAAAAATGGAAAAAATCACACTTTTTCTAACTTTGACCCCCAAAATATGTTACACATCTACAATCACCAAAAAACACCCATGCTAAATAGTTTCTAAATTTTGTCCTGAGTTTAGAAATACCCAATGTTTACATGTTCTTTGCTTTTTTTGCAATTTATGGGGCAATAAATACAAGTAGCACTTCGCTATTTCCAAACCACTTTTTTTCAAAATTAGCGCTAGTTACATTGGAACCCTGATATCTGTCAGGAATACCTGAATATCCCTTGACATGTATATATTTTTTTTTAGAAGACAACCCAAAGTATTGATCTAGGCCCATTTTGGTATATTTCATGCCACCATTTCACCGCCAAATGCGATAAAAAAAAAAAACTTCACTTTTTCACAAAATTTGTCACAAACTTTAGGTTTCCCACTGAAATTATTTACAAACAGCTTGTGCAATTATGGCAGAAATTGTTGTAAAAGCTTCTCTGGGATCCCCTTTGTTCAGAAATAGCAGACTTATATGGCTTTGGCGTTGCTTTTGGGTAATTAGAAGGCCGCTAAATGCTGCTGCGCACCACACGTTAATTATGCCCAGCAGTGAAGGGGTTAAATTAGGTAGCTTGTAGGGAGCTTGCAGGGTTAATTTTAGAGATCAGCCTCCCACCTGACACATCCCACCCCCTGATCCCTCCCAAACAGCTCTCTTCCCTCCCCCACCCCACAATTGTTCCCGCCATCTTAAGTACTGGCAGAAAGTCTGCCAGTACTAAATAAAAGAGGTTTTTTTTTTTTTTAATAAAAATAATAAAGTATTTTAGCTGTGATGGACCCCTGCCTTAGCCCCAACCTCCCTGATCCCCCCTCCAGCTCTCTAACCCTCTCCCCTACCTAATTACCACCATCTTGGGTACTGGCAGCTGTCTGCCTGTACCCAGTTTGGCCCCAAAAAAACCCCAAAAAGTATTTTTATTTTATTTTTACTTAAAAAACTATTTCTGTAGTGTAGCAGCCCCCCACAATACCCCCACCCCCACCCCCTCCCAGATCCTTTTATATTTAAAAAAAAAATCCCTTTTTCCCCTTTCTGCCCTCATTCATTGGTGTCAGTGTGGCTAATGGGTGCACGCGCACATGCACGCTCACGTGCACACACACGCATTGTGCACGCGCACCCTCACACCCGGCACTATCGCTACCGGTGCAGAGAGGGCCACAGAGTGGCTCTCTCTGCATCGGGGGCTTGTAAAGTGGTATTGCAGGATGCCTCCATATCGAGGCATCACTGCAATACCCTCAGAGCTGCTGGAAGCATTTGTGATCGCTTCCAGCACTCTGTTAGACAACTGACGTACCAGGTACGTCCATTGTCATTAACTGCTTGTTAATGCATGACGTACCTGGTACGTCAGTTGTCATTAAGGGGTTAAACAATATTATAATGTCACCACTATCTGATTTTTATGGACACTAATTTGGATTTACTCTGAATTCATTTGGGACACTTTTAGGAATATACTTATTTGTAACATTTTACATTTGACATTCTTTCACTTTTTTACACTTTTTTTCACTTATCATTTCACACATCACTCACTGTGTGTTTTGTTACTCGCATTTTTCACACAATTTTTTGTGTCATTTTTGAGATTATTTTTTGATCAACACTAGCTTGTGTACACACTAGTTTAATTTTTGATCACCTTCTCTTATTATTTTTGTTTTTTTCACATGTGATATATATGTTTCTTTGCATTTTTATCTGTTTAATATTGTATCTGCCATATTGGTAGACACTATTCTACCAGTCTTTTGTATCACCATTTTGGGTAGACTTAATCCTTATGGAGTAGAGGGTAGTTGAGTCTAACAACATCTACCACTCTCACACCCATAATAGTATAATGGTACTACTACTATATCATTTTAATCAGTGACCAAGATTTGGGCCATTTGCTCTTGGAGGGATATATTCCCCTTGGAATTTAACGTATTATCATTTTTTAAAAAATTGTTTTTATGCATATATGTTTTTATGTACCATGGATCCATGTTTAGTGATTTAATTTGTGTTTGTATTAAAATTGTGTTATAACTTTTATCCTCAATTGTCTTATAACCATTACAGCCCCTGTAGCTAATTACAGGAATATAGCCCTAACAAAGGGTTCCATCTATCTTAGTGTGAACACATCCCTCACACACACACCAGACCTTGCCTTTACTGGCGCTCCTCTCTAAACCTATTTCTAACAGTATTTCTCTTTGTGGGTAGTGGGGGCCCACTCTAGATAGGAGCTATAGGTCCTTTAAGCGCTGTGAGTGTAATATTTCTCTGACATTCTTTGGATGTGGTAAGAGCTTTGAAATATTATGTTGAAGCTACTAAAGATTTCAGAAAGACTTCTAGTCTCTTTGTTATCTTTTATGGTTCTAGGAAAGGTCAGAAGGCTTCTGCCATTTCTTTGGCATCTTGGGTAAAGCTTTTGATTCATCATGCTTATTTGGAGTCGGGTAAATCCCCGCCTCAGAGGATTACGGCTCATTCTACTAGGTCAGTTTCTACTTCCTGGGCTTTTAAGAATGAAGCTTCTGTTGATCAGATTTGTAAAACAGCAACTTGGTCTTCTTTGCAAACTTTTACTAAATTCTACCATTTTTATGTTTTCTCTTCAGAAGCAGTGTTTGGTAGAAAAGTACTTCAGGCAGCTGTTTCAGTTTGATTCTTCTGCTTATAATTTCAGGGTTTTTTTCATTATAAAGATTAAAACTTTTGATTTGGTTTGTGGATTCATTTTTCAGCGGAATTGGCTGTCTTTATTTTTATCCCTCCCTCTCTAGTGACTCTTGTGTGGAGTTCCACATCTTGGGTATTTGCTATCACATATGTCACTAGCTCATGGACTCTTGCCAATTACATGAAAGAAAACATAATTTATGTAAGAATTTACCTGATAAATTCATTTCTTTCATATTGGCAAGAGTCCATGAGGCCCACCCTTTTTATGGTGGTTATGATTTTTTTGTATAAAGCACAATTATTCCAATTCCTTGTTGATGCTTTCACTCCTTCTTATCACCCCACTTCTTGGCTATTCGTTAAACTGAATTGTGGGTGTGGTGGGGGTGTATTTATAGGCATTTTGAGGTTTGGGAAACTTTGCCCCTCCTGGTAGGAATGTATATCCCATACGTCACTAGCTCATGGACTCTTGCCAATATGAAAGAAATGAATTTATCAGGTAAATTCTTACATAAATTATGTTTTCTGGCGACCCTGCAGGCTCGCCAGAAACACGGGGCATCAAGCTCCATTCGGAGCTTGATACATATGCCCCATTATATCTAGCTTAGAGTTTATTTTTATTTTACAGGCAAGTTTGTATTTATTTTAACTAGGTAGAATAGTTACTAAATAGTTATTAACTATTTACTAACTACCTAGCTAAAATAAATACAAATTTACCTGTAAAATAAAACCTAACCTGAGTTACACTAACACCTAACATTACACAACAATTAAATAAATTACATAAATTAAATACAATTACCTAAATTACAAAACAAAAAAACACTAAATTAAACAAAATAAAAAACAAATGATCAGATATTTAAACTAATTACACCTAATCTAATAGCCCTATGAAAATAAAAAAGCCCCCCCCAAAATAAAAAAACATAGCCTAAACAAAACTACCAATAGCCCTTAAAAGGGCCTTTGGCAGGGCATTGTCCCAAATAAATCAGCTCTTTTACCTGTAAAAAAAAACACAAACAACACCCCCAACAGTAAAACCCACCACCCACACAACCAAACCCCCAAATAAAATCCTAACTAAAAAAACTAAGCTCCCCATTGCCCTGAAAAGGGCATTTGGATGGGCATTGCCCTTAAAAGAGCATTTAGCTCAAACCCTAACCTAAAAATAAAACCCATCCAATAAACCCTTAAAAAAAACCTAACACTAACCCCCGAAGATCCACTTACAGTTTTGAAGACCGGACATCCATCCTCAATGAAGCCAGGAGAAGTCCTCAACGAAGCGGCAAGAAGTCTTCATCCAAGCCGGCAGAAGTGGTCCTCTAGACCAGCAGAAGTCTTCATCCAGGCGGCATCTTCTATCTTCATCCATCCGGCGCGGAACGAGTCCATCTTCAAGACATCCGGCACGGAGCATCCTCTTCAATTGACGTCTAACGAAGAATGAAGGTTCCTTTAAATTATGTCATCCAAGATGGCGTCCCTTGAATTCCGATTGGCTGATAGAATTCTATCAGCCAATCGGAATTAAAGGTGAAAAATTCCTATTGGCTAATCCAATCAGCCAATAGGATTGAGCTTGCATTCTATTGACTGTTCCAATCAATCAATCCTATTGGCTGATTGCATCAGCCAATAGGAATTTTTCACCTATAATTCCGATTGGCTGATAGAATTCTATCAGCCAATCGGAATTCAAGGGACGCCATCTTCGATGATGTCATTTAAAGGAACCTTCATTCTTCGTTAGACGTCGGAAGAAGAGGATGCTCCGCGCCAGATATCTTGAAGATGGACCCGCTCCGAGCCGGATGGATCAAGATAGAAGATGCCGTCTGGATGAAGACTTCTGCCTGTCTGGAGGACCACTTCTGCCGGCTTGGATGAAGACTTCTCCCGGCTTCGTTGAGGACTTCTTGCCGCTTCATTGAGGACTTCTCCCGGCTTCGTTCAGGATGTCCGGTCTTCAAAACTGTAAGTGGATCTTTGGGGGTTATTGTTAGGTTTTTTAAGGGTTTATTGGGTGGGATTTATTTTTAGCTTAGGGTTTAGGCTGAAAAAGAGCTAAATGCCCTTTTAAGGGCAATGCTCATCCAAATGCCCTTTTCAGGGCAATGGGGAGCTTAGGTTTTTTTAGTTAGGATTTTATTTGGGGGGTTGGTTGTGTGGGTGGTGGGTTTTACTGTTGGGGGTGGTTGTTTGTATTTTTTTTTACAGGTAAAAAAGCTGATTTATTTGGGACAATGCCCTGCAAAAGGCCCTTTTAATGGCTATTGGTAGTTTAGTTTAGGCTAGGTTTTTTTTTATTTTTTTTTATTTTTTTGATATGGCTATTAGATTAAGTGTAATTAGTTTAAATATCTGATAATTTGTTTTTTATTTTGTGTAATTTAGTGTTTGTTTTTTTCTGTAATTTAGGTAATTGTATTTAATTTATGTCATTGATTTAATTGTTGTGTAATGTTAGTAAAGGAAGTAAAGGAAGTTAGTAAATAGTTAATAACTATTTAGTAACTATTCTACCTAGTTAAAATAAATACAAACTTGCCTGTAAAATAAAAATAAACCCTAAGATAGCTACAATGTAACTATTAGTTATATTATAGCTAGCTTAGGGTTTATTTTATAGGTAAGTATTTAGTTTTAAAAAGGAATTATTTAGGTAATGATAGTAATTTTTATTTAGATTTATTTGAATTATATTTAAGTTAGGGGATGTTAGGGTTAGGGTTAGATTTAGATTTAGGGGTTAATAAATTTAGTATAGTGGCGGCGACGTTGGGGGCGGCAGATTAGGGGTTAATAAATGTGGGTAGGTGGCAGCGATGTTAGGGACAGCAGATTAGGGGTTAATAATATTTAACTAGTGTTTATGATGCGGGAGTGCGGTGGTTTAGGGGTTAATATTTTTTTATAGTGGCGGCGATGTCTGGAGTGGCAGATTAGGGGTTAATAATTTTATTTTAGTGTTTGCGATGCGGGAGGGCCTCGGTTTAGGGGTTAATAGGTAGTTTGTGGGTGTTAGTGTACTTTTTAGCACTTTAGTTATGAGTTTTATGCTACAGCTTTGTAGCGTAAAACTCATAACTACTGAGTTTAGATTGCGTTACGAATCTTGCGGGATAGGCTGTACCGCTCACTTTTTGGCCTCCAAAAAAAAGCTTGTAATACCGGCGTTATGGAAGTCCCATTGAAAAAAAGACTTTACGCAAATTGCGTAAGTTAATTTGCGGTACGGCCAAAAAAGTGTGCGGGAAAGCTGTACCTAGAAGACTCGTAATAGCAGCGGTAGTGAAAAAGCAGCGTTATAACCCATAACGCTGCTTTTTTAATCATAACGCAAAACTCGTAATCTATCCGTTTGATTTTATTTTTATTTCACAGCTAAGTTTGTACTTATTTGAACTAGGTAGAATAGTTAGTCAATAGTTAACTATTTACTAACTACCTAGATAAAATAAATACAAATTTACCTGTAAAATAAAACCTAACCTGTCTTACACTAACATCTAACCTTACACTACAATTAAATAAATTACATTAAATAAATACAATTAACTAAATTACATTAGAAGGCGAGCTCAATCCTATTGGCTGATTGGCTGATTGGATCAGCCAATAGGATTTTTTCACCTTTAATTCCGATTGGCTGATAGAATTCTATCAGTCAATCGGAATTCAAGGGACGCCATCTTGGATGACGTCCCTTAAAGGAACCTTCATTCTGGAAGAGCCATCGATTGAAGAGGATGCTCCGCGCCGGATGTCTTGAAGATGGAGCCGCTCCGCGTTGGAAGGATGAAGATAGAAGATGCCATCTGGATGAAGACTTCTGCCCGCCTGGAGGACCACTTCTTGCCGTCTGGATGAAGACTTCTTCTGGCTTCGTTGATGACTTCTTGCCGCTTGGATGAAGACTTCTCCTGGCTTCGTTGAGGAAGGAGGTCCGGTCTTCAAAAACTGTAAGTGGATCTTCGGGGGTTAGTGTTAGGTTTTTTTAAGGGTTTATTGGGTGGGTTTTATTTTTAGCTTAGGGTTTGGGCTGAAAAAGAGCTAAATGCCCTTTTAAGGGCAATGCTCATCCAAGTGCCCTATTCATGGCAATGGGGAGCTTATGTTTTTTAGATAGGATTTTATTTGGGGGGTTTGGTTGTGTGGGTGGTGGGTTTTACTGTTGGGGGGTTGTTTGTAAAAGAGCTGATTTCTTTGGGGCAATGCCCTGCAAAAGGCCCTTTTAAGGGCCATTGGCAGTTTACTTTAGGCTAGGGTTTTTTATTTTGGTGGGGGGGGGCTTTTTTATTTTGATAGGGCTATTAGATTAGGTGTAATTAGTTTAAATATTTGATTATTTCTTTTTTATTTTGTGTAATTTAGGGTTTGTTTCTCCTGTTAAGTGTGATCAGTCCACGGGTCATCATTACTTCTGGGATATTGCTCCTCCCCAACAGGAAGTGCAAGAGGATTCACCCAGCAGAGCTGCCATATAGCTCCTCCCCTCTACGTCACCTCCAGTCATTCTCTTGCACCCAACGACTAGATAGGATGTGTGAGAGGACTATGGTGATTATACTTAGTTTTATATCTTCAATCAAAAGTTTGCTATTTTATAATAGCACCGGAGTGTGTTATTCCTTCTCTGGTAGAATTTGAAGAAGAATCTACCTGAGTTTTTACTATGATTTTAGCTGGCGTAGTTAAGATCATATTGCTGTTTCTCGGCCATCTGAGGAGAGGTAAACTTCAGATCAGGGGACAGCGGGCAGATTAATCTGCAAAGAGGTATGTAGCAGCTTATTATTTTCTGACAATGGAATTGATGAGAAAATTCTGCCATACCGATATAATGTAAACTCAGCCTTAAATGCAGTAGCTGCAACTGGTATCAGGCTGTCATGTATGTATATTTTACACTTCAGTATTCTGGGGAATGGCACTTCACTGGAATTATACTGTGTGCATAAGACTGTAGCCTAATTTGCAGGGACTAGCAACAGGCTTTTTAATAACACTTAATTTATGTTAAACGTTTTTTGCTGGCATGTAAAATCGTTTCATTTCTGAGGTACTGGGTGAATAAAATATTTTGGGCACTATTTTTTTCCACTTGGCAGTTGTTTTATTTAATTTATGACAGTTTACTGATCCCTCTCACTGTTGTGTGTGAGGGGGAGGGGCCGTTTTTGGCGCTTTTGCTACGCATCAAAAAATTCAGTCAGAAGCTCACTGTACTTCCTGCATGATCCGGTTCATCTCTACAGAACTCAGGGGTCTTCAAAACTTGTTTTGAGGGAGGTAATCACTCACAGCAGAGCTGTGAGATTGTAGTTGACTGTGATAAAAAACGTTTATTTCTGTAACTTTTTTTTCTGCTATCAGGGTTAGTTATCCTTTGCTAATGGGAACAAGCCTTTGCTAAAATTGTGTTTTTTACAAAGATTTGATGCTATAACCTTTCAGTTTATTAACTTTCAACTGTCATAACTCTTTCTGTGCTTCTTATAGGCACAGTACGTTTTCTTATTATAATAAATTACTTGAAAAGTATTTCCAAGTTGCTAGTTTATTTGCTAGTGTGTTAAACATGTCTGATTCAGAGGAAGACATCTGTGCTATATGTGCTAATGCCAAAGTGGAGCCCAATAGAAATTTATGTACTAACTGCATTGATGCTACTTTAAATAAGAGTCAATCTGTACAAATTGAACACATTTCACCAAACAACGAGGGGAGAGTTATGCCGACTAACTCGCCTCACGTGTCAGTACCTGCATCTCCCGCTCGGGAGGTGCGTGATATTGTGACGCCGAGTACATCTGGGCGGCCATTACAAATCACATTACAGGATATGGCTACTGTTATGACTGAAGTTTTGGCTAAATTACCAGAACTAAGAGGTAAGCGTGATCACTCTGGGATGAGAACAGAGTGCGCTGATAATGTTAGGGCCATGTCAGATACTGCGTCACAACTTGCAGAACATGAGGACGGAGAGCTTCATTCTGCGGCTGACGGTTCTGATCCAAACAGATTGGATTCAGATATTTCAAATTTTAAATTTAAGCTGGAAAACCTCAGTGTATTACTAGGGGAGGTGTTAGCGGCTCTGAATGATTGTAACACAGTTGCAATACCAGAGAAAATGTGTAGGTTGGATAAATATTTTGCGGTACCGTCGAGTACTGACGTTTTTCCTATACCTAAGAGACTTACTGAAATTGTTACTAAGGAGTGGGATAGACCCGGTGTGCCGTTCTCACCCCCTCCGATATTTAGAAAGATGTTTCCAATAGACACCACCACACGGGACTTATGGCAAATGGTCCCTAAGGTGGAGGGAGCAGTTTCTACTTTAGCTAAGCGTACCACTATCCCGGTGGAGGATAGCTGTGCCTTTTCAGATCCAATGGATAAAAAGTTAGAGGGTTACCTTAAGAAAATGTTTGTTCAACAAGGTTTTATATTGCAACCCCTTGCATGCATTGCGCCTGTCACGGCTGCAGCAGCATTTTGGTTTGAGTCTCTGGAAGAGACACTTGAATCAGCTCCATTAGATGAGATTACACACAAGCTTAAAGCTCTTAAGTTAGCTAACTCATTTATTTCAGATGCCGTAGTACATTTAACAAAGCTTACGGCTAAGAATTCCGGATTCGCCATTCAGGCGCGCAGAGCACTGTGGCTAAAATCCTGGTCAGCTGACGTTACTTCTAAGTCTAAATTACTTAATATACCTTTCAAAGGGCAGACCTTATTCGGGCCCGGATTGAAAGAAATTATCGCTGACATTACAGGAGGTAAAGGCCATGCCCTGCCTCAAGACAGAGCCAAACCTAAGGCTAGACAATCTAATTTTCGTTCCTTTCGGAATTTCAAAGCAGGAGCAGCATCAACTTCCTCTGCTCCAAAACAAGAAGGATCTGTTGCTCGCTACAGACAAGGCTGGAGACCTAACCAGTCCTGGAACAAGGGCAAGCAGGCCAGGAAACCTGCTGCTGCCCCTAAAACAGCATGAATTGAGGGCCCCCGATCCGGGAACGGATCTAGTGGGGGGCAGACTTTCTCTCTTCGCCCAGGCTTGGGCAAGAGATGTCCAGGATCCCTGGGCGCTAGAGATAATATCTCAGGGATACCTTCTGGACTTCAAATACTCTCCCCCAAGAGAGAGATTTCATCTGTCAAGGTTGTCAACAAACCAAATAAAGAAAGAGGCGTTTCTACGCTGCGTACAAGAGCTTTTATTAATGGGAGTAATCCATCCAGTTCCACGGTCGGAACAGGGACAAGGGTTTTACTCAAATCTGTTTGTGGTTCCCAAAAAAGAGGGAACTTTCAGGCCAATCCTGGATTTAAAGATCCTAAACAAATTCCTAAGAGTTCCATCATTCAAAATGGAGACTATTCGGACAATTTTACCCATGATCCAAAAGGGTCAGTACATGACCACAGTGGATTTAAAAGATGCTTACCTTCACATACCGATCCACAAAGATCATTACCGGTATCTAAGGTTTGCCTTTCTAGACAGGCATTACCAGTTTGTAGCTCTTCCATTCGGATTGGCTACGGCTCCAAGAATCTTCACAAAAGTTCTGGGTGCTCTTCTGGCGGTACTAAGACCGCGAGGAATTTCGGTAGCTCCGTACCTAGACGACATTCTGATACAAGCTTCAAGCTTTCAAACTGCCAAGTCTCATACAGAGTTAGTACTGGCATTTCTAAGGTCGCATGGATGGAAGGTGAACGAAAAGAAGAGTTCTCTCTTTCCACTCACAAGAGTTCCCTTCCTGGGGACTCTTATAGATTCTGTAGAAATGAAAATTTACCTGACAGAAGACAGGTTAACAAAACTTCAAAGTGCATGCCGTGTCCTTCATTCCATTCAACACCCGTCAGTGGCTCAATGCATGGAGGTAATCGGCTTAATGGTAGCGGCAATGGACATAGTACCCTTTGCACGCCTACACCTCAGACCGCTGCAATTGTGCATGCTAAGTCAGTGGAATGGGGATTACTCAGACTTGTCCCCTTCTCTGAATCTGGATCAAGAGACCAGAAATTCTCTTCTATGGTGGCTTTCTCGGCCACATCTGTCCAGGGGGATGCCATTCAGCAGGCCAGACTGGACAATTGTAACAACAGACGCCAGCCTACTAGGTTGGGGCGCTGTCTGGAATTCTCTGAAGGCTCAGGGACAATGGAATCAGGAGGAGAGTCTCCTACCAATAAACATTCTGGAATTGAGAGCAGTTCTCAATGCCCTTCTGGCTTGGCCCCAGTTGACAACTCGGGGGTTCATCAGGTTTCAGTCGGACAACATCACGACTGTAGCCTACATCAACCATCAGGGAGGGACAAGAAGCTCCCTAGCAATGATGGAAGTATCAAAGATAATTCGCTGGGCAGAGTCTCACTCTTGCCACCTGTCAGCAATCCACATCCCGGGAGTGGAGAACTGGGAGGCGGATTTTTTAAGTCGTCAGACTTTTCATCTGGGGGAGTGGGAACTTCATCCGGAGGTCTTTGCCCAAATACTTCGTCATTGGGGCAAACCAGAGATAGATCTCATGGCGTCTCGACAGAACGCCAAGCTTCCTCGTTACGGGTCCAGATCCAGGGATCCGGGAGCGGTCCTGATAGATGCCTTGACAGCACCTTGGACCTTCAGGATGGCTTATGTGTTTCCACCCTTCCCGATGCTTCCTCGATTGATTGCCAGAATCAAACAGGAGAGAGCATCAGTGATTCTAATAGCGCCTGCATGGCCACGCAGGACTTGGTATGCAGATCTGGTGGACATGTCATCCTGTCCACCTTGGTCTCTACCTCTGAAACAGGACCTTCTGATACAGGGTCCTTTCAAACATCAAAATCTAACTTCTCTGAAGCTGACTGCTTGGAAATTGAACGCTTGATTTTATCAAAACGTGGTTTTTCTGAGTCAGTTATTGATACCTTAATACAGGCTAGGAAGCCTGTTACCAGAAAGATTTACCATAAAATATGGCGTAAATACCTATATTGGTGCGAATCCAAAGGTTACTCTTGGAGTAAGGTTAGGATTCCTAGGATATTGTCTTTTCTACAAGAAGGTTTAGAAAAGGGTTTATCCGCTAGTTCCTTAAAGGGACAGATCTCAGCTCTGTCCATTCTGTTGCACAAACGTCTGTCAGAAGTTCCAGACGTTCAGGCTTTTTGTCAGGCTTTGGCCAGGATTAAGCCTGTGTTTAAAACTGTTGCTCCGCCATGGAGTTTAAACCTTGTTCTTAACGTTTTACAGGGCGTTCCGTTTGAACCCCTTCATTCCATTGATATAAAGTTGTTATCTTGGAAAGTTCTATTTTTAATGGCTATTTCCTCGGCTCGAAGAGTCTCTGAGTTATCAGCCTTACATTGTGATTCTCCTTATTTGATTTTTCACTCGGATAAGGTAGTTCTGCGTACTAAACCTGGGTTCTTACCTAAGGTAGTCACTAACAGGAATATCAATCAAGAGATTGTTGTTCCATCCTTGTGTCCAAATCCTTCTTCAAGGAAGGAACGACTTCTGCACAATCTGGATGTAGTTCGTGCCCTAAAATTTTATTTACAGGCAACTAAAGATTTTCGACAAATGTCTTCCCTGTTTGTCGTTTACTCTGGTCAGAGGAGAGGTCAAAAAGCTTCTGCTACCTCTCTCTCTTTTTGGCTTCGTAGCATAATACGTTTAGCTTATGAGACTGCTGGACAGCAGCCTCCTGAAAGAATTACAGCTCATTCCACTAGAGCTGTGGCTTCCACTTGGGCCTTTAAGAATGAGGCCTCTGTTGAACAGATTTGCAAGGCTGCAACTTGGTCTTCGCTTCATACTTTTTCCAAATTTGACAAATTTGACACTTTTGCTTCTTCGGAGGCTATTTTTGGGAGAAAGGTTCTTCAGGCAGTGGTTCCTTCTGTATAAAGAGCCTGCCTGTCCCTCCCGTCATCCGTGTACTTTTGCTTTGGTATTGGTATCCCAGAAGTAATGATGACCCGTGGACTGATCACACTTAACAGGAGAAAACATAATTTATGCTTACCTGATAAATTCCTTTCTCCTGTAGTGTTATCAGTCCACGGCCCGCCCTGTTTTTTACGGCAGGTAAATATTTTTTAAATTATACTCCAGTCACCACTACACCCTTTGGCTTCTCCTTTCTCGTTGGTCCTTGGTCGAATGACTGGAGGTGACGTAGAGGGGAGGAGCTATATGGCAGCTCTGCTGGGTGAATCCTCTTGCACTTCCTGTTGGGGAGGAGCAATATCCCAGAAGTAATGATGACCCGTGGACTGATCACACTACAGGAGAAAGGAATTTATCAGGTAAGCATAAATTATGTTTTTTTTGTAATTTAGTTCATTTTTATTTAATTAATGTAATTTATTTAATTGTAGTGTAAGGTTAGTGTTAGTGTAACTCAGGTTAGGTTTTATTTTACAGGTAAATTTGTATTTATTTTAGCTAGGTAGCTAGTAAATAGTTAATAACTACTTAGTAACTAGTCTACCTAGTTAAAATGAATACAAACTTACCTGTGAAATAAAAAAAGATAGATACAATGTAAATATTAGTTATATTGTAGCTAGCTTAGGGTTTATTTTATAGGTAAGTATTTAGTTCTAATAGGAATTATTTAGGTAATAATTGTAAGTTTTATTTAGATTTATTTTAATTATGTTCCATTTAGTGGGTGTTAGGGTTAGACTTAGGGTTAGGGGTTAATAACTTTAGTGTAGTGGCGGCAACGTTATGGGAGGAAGATTAGTGGTTAATAAGTGTAGGTTGGTAGGGACAACATTGGGGGCAGCAGATTAGGGGTTAATAAATGTAGGCAGGCGTCGGTGATGTCGGGGGCGGCAGATTAGGGGTTAATAAGTGTAATGTAGGTGGCGGCGACATTGGGGGCGGAAGATTAGGGGTTAATAAGTGTAGGTAGGTGGCGGCGATGTCAGGGGCAGCAGATTAGGGGTTAATAAGTGTAATGTATGTGTCGGCGATGTCAGAGGCAGAAGATTAGTGTTTAGACTCAGGGTTTATGTTAGGGTGTTAGGTGTAAACATAACTTTTCTTTCCTAATAGGAATCAATGGGGCTGCATTACTGAGCCTTAGGCTCCTTTATTGCAGGTGTAAGGCTTTTTTTTAGCCGGCTCTCCCCATTGATGTCTATGGGGAAATCGTGCACGAGCACGTAAAACCAGCTCAAAGCAGCGCTGGTATTTGAGTGCGGTATGGAGCTCAATTTTCCTCAATGCTGCAATATTGCCTGCTAATGCCGGGTTTATGAAAACCTGTAATAGTAGCGCTATAGGGAGGTGAGCGGGGGAAGTTAGCACCGAGCCGCTCATAACGCAAAACTCGTAATTATTAGTCGACAGAATTCATGTTGATATGAAGTTTAGTGCATGTATCAAAATAGATGTCTACTAGTTGGAAGGGAAAAAAAAGAGAGAGAAGGTAAAACTCAATTGGTACATTGTAAAGGTTGTCTAATGAATTCAGGGTGTTTGTTTCACTATATGGACAAGTAGTGCTATTTAGTATGAGTTCTTATGCAGGTTCTGAAACAGAGTAAGAAGTGGTAATCAGTGTAGTAAATAAGATAGATTTGAGGATGCCTGACTACTGTAAAAGGAGTCAGAGCATTCCTAGACATGGCTGGCTACTGCCACCATTGGGCAAACGGGTCCCAAACCTTTCCCAAATTCAAGCCCCGTTACAGGAGCTCACCCCTAAGGGCTGCTAGAGACCATCCCTTGGCCTGCTGACTGTAAAGAGGCTTTTTGTAAATTAAAGACAACCCTAGTATTAGCCCCTGCTTTAGGACTCCCAAATAATGAACTACCTTTTAAACTGTTCCTTATTCAGTCTCACATGGGGTTCCAGCAGACCAGTAGCTTATTTTTGTGCCAAACTTAATTCTGTAGCAGTGGGGTTTGCAACGGGTAGCAGCAGCTGCACTATTAGTTGACCTCACCCAGTACTTGGGCTTATTGTGTGTGTGTCCCTTGTAAATTCACTGTCCATGGGGACCATTTCTAAATGTGCAACTAGGACTTAATTATCCTCCCAAAGCGTTTGCATTATCAGCATGTTTTCATACCATTATGTACATTTTCAGCATTGCTCTACAAAACAACTCTCCATCTTAGCCTTGTCTCTATCAAACTCTCATTTCATACAATCTTGTGTACTCTCAAAATTTGGGCTCTATCATAGCGCAACAGGTTTTTATGGTTGGTATTTTCCCTAAATAAAATCAACTTTAAGCAAATCACCATCTTTAATAATTTTAGTATCCAAAAACTCCAAATTTTCTTCACTCCAGGTTAAATCACATTAAATGCGGTGTGTTGTAATGTTAAAATCATTAACAAACTCAACCAAGGTTCCAATGTCGCTCAACCATATGCCAAACATGTTATCAATAAAGAGCCACCAAGTGGCGCCATATTGTACAAATAACTTATTTGAGAATACAGATTTCTCTTCATTATTATTCATAAAAATATTGGCATAATTAGAGGTGTCGTTGGAGCCCATGGCTGTCCCTTGAATTTGTAAATAATAATCATCTTGAAATCAAAAATAATTGCAATATAAAATTATTTCAAACAGCTGTAAAATAAAACAAATCTTACTGAATTATAATGATCATCTGAGCCCAAAACCAACTTCACAGCGCCCATCCCACTATGTAATTGTAGTATATGGGCTCTCTACATTGAAGCTAAATAGAATAGATTTATCAGATGGTAAATTTAGAGAACCAATTTTCTGCAAAAAGTCATCAGAATTTGATCTCTCTACATAAGGATGCAAAATTCAATCTAAAAAAATTGAAACCTTAATGAAAAGAGGTAAAAGATTGATAGCCCAGGAGGGGAATTAAGGTCTTTATGGATTCTTGGTAGAGTGTATAAAACAGGAGTGCAAGGATTCTCTATTTTTAGATATTTCACTAAATCCTTACCAATAATATTATTTTGCATAGCTACCTGAGTAGCCTTCTTGCTCTATTTATGTATATCAAATATTGAGTTGCCTGTTAACCTCTTATAAAAACACTCTCATCCTTTAAATGCTTCTTAATTTCCTTCATGTAATATATCTTATCCAAAATAGCCGTATCCCCACCCTTGTCGGCTCTTTTTAAAATGATGTTAGATCTATTCTGTAATGACCGTATTGCTTTAACATCTTGGACAGAGATTTTTTTGTCATTAAGAGAAACTCTAAGCTTTCTCTAAGCAATCATACGGACAAAGTTTATTATTTGTGTAATAAGCCTGGAATAATCAGATAAGCTATTAACAAACAATTTTTATTTGCAGGATGAGATCATGGAGTCATATCCAAGGAAACTGAGGGAGATGGACCTCTAAAGGACAAAGATTATTCTGAAAATGAACAGAGACTATCCAGAGATGCTTGTGCTGTTTTCATGTTTTGATTATAATCATCATCACTTTGCTCAGAGGGTATAACAGGAGGGACTGTTGATGTTGGGGTGCTGGCTGGACTATGCAGGTCAAAGGAGCTGAGGGGGTAGAGGGGGAGTGATCGGGTTCCTTGTGTGGGACGGCCATGTTCTCTGATGGTGTCTGGAAAGTGATCTAAGAAACCACAAGAGCAGAAGTTTTAGTGAACTAGGGCATGATAAGATTTATAATGATGTATTTGTTTTTTCAACTTTTACAGTTAGGAAGTGCATCTGTTAGCAAATTATAATATTTTCATGCCTATTTTTGCGATATTATAAGTTAAATTTACCATCCATGCAGGCGGACACGTTCGCAAGTAGTAAACCTGTCCGCCACTTGCAATGTTTCATATCATGCGGCAAAATTTAGTATTACACAAGAGGATTCTTGTGCAATGCCTCCCCCCTGCTTTAGTGCAACTAATTGCACTAGAGCAGGGCATGTCAATCACCCTGAACAGGCAAGTGTCGGGGTGATGGATTTTGCTACTTCTGAGGTGGTGGAGAGGAAACATTAAGCAGTTGCTGCTTCTTAACATAGATGAAAAAGCTGCAAATGCAGCTTGATAAATCTACCCCTATATATTGTGATGTAAGCAGACATTTGGGTGTCAGGATTTTTTATCAGACTGTCTTGACCTTTTGTGTACTTAACCTGGATTGAATCCATTATTATTGCTAATAAATGCAGAGAC